>NC_079891.1:34941076-35016468 GCF_024868665.1 Triplophysa rosa | reverse complement strand
TCTCTCTCTCTCTCTCTCTCTCTCTCTCTCTCTCTCTCTCTCTCTCTCTCTCACTGATGATGTCATCGGTGTGTGTGTTCAGGTGAGGAGCGTGCTCTGTGTCTGGTGGATATTAAGCGGGTGAAACAGTCTCTGGCTCAGTCTCATCTGCCTGCTCAGCTGGATCTCAGTCCATATATCTTTGAGGCAGTGAAGGGCTGCCATTTGTTTGCTTCTGGAAAGGTATTTACACCTGAATCTCATTTCCCATAATACCTCTCACCGTGACTGACGCATGCCAGTCGCTCTCTGTACGTCTGCACCGGGTGTCACATTATATCTGACAACACTAGACATTAACCTCTTAGTGGTCTTTTTTCCAGTATGTTGATGACTAAAGTGTGTGCGTTTGTGTTTTAGATTGAAAACGGGATGTGTATTTGTGCTGCGATGCCCAATAAAATCACCATACTGCGCTACAACGACACTCTCAACAAGTTCTGCATCAGAAAGGTGACGTATCCACGAGCTCACGATGTTTGTGAATGGAACCCCACATGACGTTGAATGTGTTTGGTGTGTTGTGTGATGTGCAGGAGATCGAGACGTCTGAGCCGTGCAGCTGCATTCACTTCACCGGATACAGCATCGTCATCGGCACAAATAAATTCTATGAGATGGAGATGAAGCAGTATGTGCTTGAAGGTGGGAGCATTCAGACATGTGTCACACGCTACGCAAATAAAAACCATCAGCCAGTTCGTGAAAATGTGTCTCCGCGCGTTTGTTTTCAGAGTTCCTGGACAAGAATGACGTGACTTTGGCCTCGGCCGTGTTCGCCGCCGCCTCTCACAGTTTCCCCATCTCCATCATCCAGGTGTCCAGCTCCCCGCAGAAAGTGGAGTACCTGCTCTGCTTCCACGGTGCGTGTGCCGTCATGTGATGTAGCGGAGGGGGAAGTGTAGGATTGTGTTGTTGACAAACCTGTGTTGTTGTTTACACAGAGTTTGGAGTGTTTGTTGACGCGTACGGCCGCAGGAGTCGCACCGATGACATTAAATGGAGCCGTCTGCCTTTGTCCTTTGGTAAAACTAAACCACGTTCATGTTAGAACCCGAGAAAAACATTAAGTGAATGATCTGTTTTATTTAGTTTTAGGCAATGTTGTCATGTTCTTTTGTCTTTTTATTATTGATTGAATTTCAATAAAATGTTCACGTTTGGAAATGAAACTGATTTCATGTCGACTCTTCTCAACAGCGTACAGAGAGCCGTATCTGTTTGTGACCTACTTCAACTCTCTGGATGTGATTGAGGTTCAGAGTCACTCGGCACTCGGGTAAAACATCTCTCTGGGTTTTATTTTATTCTGCGACGAGACGAACACACTGAATGAACGAACTGAGTGTGTGTGTGTGTGTTCAGTCCACATGCGTACGCACACTTGGACATTCCTAACCCACGTTACCTGGGTCCGGCCATCTCCTCCGGCGCTGTGTACCTGGCCTCGTCCTACCAGAACAAACTGCGTGTCATCTGCTGTAAAGGAAACCTGGCTCAGGACGGCTGGAGCACAGAGTCACAGAGAAGCGGCTCCACGCGCAGGTCAGTCCACACACTGATGTCTTTATCCAGTTTTCAGTCAACTTGATTTGGGTGGAATGGATCCCGCAGCCTTGCGTTTGAGACTCTTCTCCAGCGAGGATGCTTCCAGGTGTGATGTGATGTGAATTGTGGTGTTTAGAGAGTTTTCAAGAGTCATTGTTAGTTCACATGCATCAATCAGACGTCTTTGTGTTTTTCCAGTGTCCTTATGGGTTCATGTTAAAGTAAAACTAGTTCAGCGTCATGGGTCAATGAAGCACCTGGGCATGTGTATTGAAGGTTTATGATATTAGCGGTAACACTTGTTTGTTATAAACAAGAACCCGGAGTGAGAAATATGGAGAGCAAAGGTGTAGTTCGTTTTGTCATCACGCCCCCATGTCATTGGTCCAGAGTTTATCTCTCTCTTTCTCTCTTCTTCACAGGAAGAAAGGTGCCTTTTTTATATGTGCAAAGGAGTGACGCCACAGAGATTGCATGAATGGGCATCATTAATAAAGATGTGTGTTTTAAAGAAAACATTTTGAATCCCTTGAAAACTCTGTTTTGTATCATCTGTCACATGACTTGCTGTTCATGTCAAAGCACATTTTATAGCTGGAGATGCTTGAGAAACTCTGAGTGAATGCGATGCATGAGTTTTTATTTCATTTCTAGACATTTAATCATGTTCTGTGAGTCACTCATGGCAGTTTTAAACAGTAGGATGAAAGCAAACCTGTGCTGCTCATACAGCTAATCTCACAGTTTGTTATTGTGTACATTTGTTGACGTGTGATTTGATGTGATGGCGTGTTTCCAGTAGTTCTGGGTGAGTTATGTTCCGATTTTAACTGAACATCAGTGTTAAGCATGCTCATTGGTCTGTAATGCAGATGGGACATGTGGTGTATAAACCGTTAGCTTTCACTGGTGAAATTCTACGGTAATGGCACGTCTCTATGGGTGAACACTTACAAGAATTTAACACGGTAACCGATAGTTTCTACCAAAATACCATAGTAATTGTTACTACATACTAAATCGGTGTAATCTTATTTATTGCAGTGCCAGATGATACAGTAACCAACAATAAAACCTTCTTTGTTTAACGAATCTGTTATCTTTAAGAATCTGTAAGATGAATTTTAGCAATTACACTCTTAACTGTGATTTTACGTGAATAAAATGTAAAGCTGTGAAATCAATGAAATAAACTGCTTAAATCGAGTAAATGTAAATAAAAAATGTGCTCAGTTTAAGTAAAAGAGTAACTCAAATATTTCTATTAGAATTCCCCAAAAATATTAAGTGACTATTAAAAATGTAATTTAATTAAATAAATAAAATTTTTGATAAAGTCCCGGTGAAATAAAAAATTACAATGCTTATTTTTTCATGAAATATCGTGGCATTTGTTGTAAATAGCGTATCAATGTGGGTCATTCTCTTTTTAAAATTCGTGTGCTCTCATAATCTTCAGTTAAAATCCATTTCACTCTGAAATGCGTAAAAAGTAAGGAAGTAAAAACTGTCGCAACTTCTGGTTCACGGGGACTTTAAATAAACTTGCATTTTAGAGAAATTGATTATTTTTCATTTATAATATTTGTTTTATTTGTCCCACAAAAAAAATCAGTTAAATGATTTAAAAGATTTTCTTAAGTTAATATAGCTGTTTATTTCTGTGATATTTACTCAGGTGCAGGTTGTTTACACTATTTTATTACAGCAGGTTAACTATTCAGTCCAACTAAGATTACATTTTGTACAAATGTCATGAAGTGTTTGCAATTTCAACTTTGTCACAGCAACACTATTTTGAATTTCTTGTTTTGATGACAGTGGTGGGTCATACCAAGCTCACACAGTTTTACTGTAGTAACATATGGAATTTGAGTAGAACCTATGGTTACCGTGGTGAGTCTCTCACTTTTATATTCTCACCTGGTTTTCTTCATTATGTCCTGCAGCCCAAACAAGCGCGGCCCCCCCTCCTACAACGAGCACATTTCAAAGCGCCTGGCCTCCATGCCCGCCGTACAGGAGGGGCTCCACCAGCCCGGAACCCCTCACCGTTACCGGGAGGCTCGTACAGAGTTCCGCCGTGACAAGTCTCCCGCCCGGCCCCTGGACAGAGAGAAGTCCCCGGGACGCCTGACGGAACAGAGGCCGGAGAGATCGCCCGGGAGGATGATGGACCCTCGTCTGGACCGCTCGCCGGGACGGGTCATGGATCTGCGCAGAGAGAGGTCGCCCGGCCGGGCGTTCGAAGAGCCTCGCCAAAGACTGCACACGGGATCGGCACGCACGCCTATCAACACTGTCAACAAGGTCAGTTCGTTCATATTAGTGAGATCTTTACAATTCAAGCCAAAACGTGCTGTGGTCAGATGATGTAACTAACACGGCAAACACGGGTGACATATCGTTTGTGTGTCCGGCAGGTGTGGGATCAGTCATCGGTTTAAATGATCAACGCTGTATCAGAAGACCACGCACCCCCCAGACCATCTGATTCGTCTAAACATGCAATCAACGACAAGAGAAATCATGTGACCGCACGTCATCCAATCGGGTCTCAGGGGGGGAAACATACAGCACAATGTGACTGGCTCTTCATGGCCTTAGATTCAGATTAGCACCGATTATTATTAACACACAGATCTGGCCAGCGCTCGCTAGGGCTCACAAAAGTATTATTTCACGTCTCTGATCAGAGAAACACTACCCAATGACATGACTGTAGTTTTGCTTGTCGTTTGTCCTGATGTTTCTGTACTTCTCTTCTGTTTCTTTCACTTCCTCCTCCTGCCCATCACTCTTCCTGCACTTACCCACAATCCCCGGCGTCGTAGCGCCCGTCTTGATGGAACAGGAGCTTTGTAAACTCTCAGAATGTCAAGTAACTCTTGTACATAGGCTCATGTGATTTTTTTACGAGACGATATAAAAGTGAATATTGAGGCTTGTCGAGCCACGTCTATTTTTGTTAAGAAATGAAGGCGAGAAAGCCGTTTGTAACGTTTCTTCTTGGATGTCTCGAGCTGAACCGTGTCAAATGTCCATGACGCTTCAAAGTGAAACATTTCGCTTGAATCAAGCCGGTGTGTGTCATTGTGTCAAAGCGCCTGTAACACTTGTACTTCTAGACGAATTCGTTCTCCAGCGCCGCTGTTCAGTGTTGTTTTTGGAGCTTCAGAAGACGTGGAAGAGCTCTGCTGTAGTACCGTCTGCTTTCTCAGAACGTTCAGGCCCTGATGAACTCTTGATCTCAGGATTAGAATGTTAGGAATCACAGTTCTGTGGGTTTCTTTACATGAATGTGACGCAGCATCCAACACCTGAATCTCTATTTAGCGAATCGACATCGAGCAGATTCAGTCCATTCGTGCGGTGACGTCTCGACTGTCGCATGGAGACCACCTGAAGGGTTTATTCTGTTTCTGCTTTTCATTTCCGTTTCTTGTGTTTTGATGGGTTTTTATTCTGCGCTAAATGATACTGATGTTAACAAACTGCTGACCAGAGATGTAGCGTTTCTTGTTTTATCTTTTTTTTATTATGGTCAAATAGCATTAGCTACAGCAACTATTAAACAAAGTTCTATCTTTATCTGGGCCTTTGCTTGTCTTTGTTTGCATTTTGCTATCTGTATTACAGTTTTACTTCCCTGAAGTCTTCTTCATAATGCGCTGACAATCATACATTTTTTCAACATTCTACACCTCGGACAGGCTGTTTTTTCTGACATATTCTTTAAGACTCCTACAGTATATAGAGTGCAATACAGCTGCAGGTATAGATACAAATATATATAGATGCCTCATTAGCAGTGTTTCTATGGGACGCTATATTTACATCGTCTGCCATATTGGAGCTATCAAACGTCGCTAAACTAACACAATACAACAAGGTGAAGGTATTAAACCGTAACCATAGGTTTTAAAACTGTCATATTAAGTTTAATACATAAAACACAAACATGAACACTACACACTTGATATCTGAAGAAGAAACGGCAAAAAATCACTACATTCATCGGTTTAAAATATTCTGGAAATGTCTATTTTTTTGCCAATATTTGTTTACAACACTGATGTAAAGAAACTAAATGATTAGTTTAAGGTTAATTCAAAGCATCATCAATAGTCTTAACTGCTGGCAATCATCACCGTGGGATACTAGTGCTGTAATATATATTATACCATGGTCTGTTTGAATACTGGATTCTGATTGGCTGGAAGGTGTGCATTAAAACTGTTTAATGCACTGGTAGCTCCAGTCAGTTTGATCAACGGTTGAAATTGTGTGACGAAAATATTTCACCTGTCTGATCAAAAATGACAGTAAACATCAATAACAGTTTTAACTTGGCAAATGACTATGGTATAAGCGGGATAATCCACAGCTAGCCGTGCATTACAAGGTTTTAATGCACGGCTAGCTGTGGGTTATCCCTTACTTAAAGGGACAGTTCACCCCAAAATTAAAATTTTGTCATCTTTTACTCATTACCTTGAGTTGTTCCAAATCTGTATCAATGTCTTTGTTTTGATGAACACAGAGAAAGATATTTGGATGAATGCTTGTAACCAAACAGTTCTTGGTCACCATTGACTTCCATAGTAGGAAAAATGACAATGGGAGTCAAAAGTGCCTCAGAACTGTTTGCTGTCCTACATTTTTCAAAATATATTTTGTGTTCAACAGAACAAAAAAATGATAAAGTAACTTCCTACTATGGTAGTCAATGGGGTCCAAGAACAGTTTGGTTACAATCATTCTTCCAAATCTCTTTCTCTGTGTTCATCAGAACAAAGACATTTATACAGATTTGTAACAACTCGAAGGTGAGGAAATGATGACAGAATTTATATTTTTGGGTGAAGTATCCCTTTAAAATATCACAATAGTTTGCAATAACTGAATGATTTTTGTCTGTGTGGTCAAAGATTTAGGTGGATGCAGATAGCAAAGAGAAATGAACAAGCATCAGAAAGAATGTCAAACATGTATTTTTGGTTCGATCATTTTTCAGTTCATAAATATCTTCAAATTTTAGTTTAATTTTACAAATTTAAAGCATTATCGCATGGTACATCACATTGTTTAACAGGTGCATCACATTTTTTCAATATCCTGGTGCCCTCAGATTCCTTACACTTGTGAATGGTGTCCTTTATCAAGCTATTCTTGAATATAACCTGACACGGTTTTCACATGTTCTGACACAAAACCGAAACACATCAAGATGGCAGAAAAATAACACATGACCCAAGTCAAGTGACCAGAGGAGAAAACCACATGGTTTCAACTTATAAACTTAAATAAATCTTGAAAATAACCTTTAAGCTGTTTGAGATGTTGTTACAGGTATTTCACAGTATGACGTACTGCATTTAGAAAATGATTCAGTGTTTGTTTTCATTTGTGTGAAATTAAATAAGCAGCCTACTCTAAAAACCTTTGGTACTCGGCCACACTGACCAGCGTTTTCATGGATAATCTTTCACCATGTGACATTGAGTTCTGCAACTTTAATTTAATTTAACTAAGGCATAGTCCTGGCTTAAGCGAAGCTATTTAAGTTTTTTTTATAAAAATGCATTACTGGTGTGCATCTTAAGACAAAACAATGGCATTGACATATCTTAAGATATGTCAGAGCAAGTTATTTTCAGTTAAGACAGCTCAAACTTGACACGAGGGAAGTAAAATCCTGTTTTCCATTATCACTTAGAGTGATCCCAAAAGAAAAACCCTTTCATCATTTATTCCCGCTAATGTCATGTCAAATCTGTATGACTTTCTTCTTCAGAACACAAAAGAAGATATTTTGAAGAACGTTGATAACCAAACAACACTGAACCTCATTGACTTCCACTGTATGAAAGCAAAACACATTTCTCAAAATATCTTCTTTTGTTTTCCACTGACAAAAGACACACACAGGTTTACAACCACATGAATGACAGAATTTTGATTTCGTGGCGAGTCAGTCAGACAGCAGTTTCAGGTTGGCAGTGTGTTGTGCTCAGATTCCAGAAGCGTCGGCAGCAGGCGGGCGGCTCGTACGCGAGAGAGAGAACATCTGAGGCAGCGAGCAGCATTCCAGGAGTTTTCATCAGAGCAGATATACGTCCAGAGAGCAAAGCCACAGATTTACAGGAGATGTGTCATTGAAACACGGCTCTTCTAGTTCACGAAGCTCAAGTCCATTAGCGTTTGTGTTTAATCTTTCACTTTCATTGGCTGTACACGTGACACTATATACACATACATTGCACAAGTGTGTGCAAAATCTTCTAGCTCTGGAACAGGATTCAAATGGTCAACATGAATTAAAGTAGAATGTGTATGTAGAAGACGCCTTTAAAGGTACGTCATCATGAATCTCCCTTTAAACTTTTATGACTTTTACTTCTGTGAAACAACAGCAGGATTTCTGTCGAACCCTCACACAACATCGTTTCGTAGTGACCCTGATTTATCTTGGAGCTATTCACATTTTCAAGTTAATCGTACTTGCTTTGGTATAAATCACATATTCCTTTCATTATATATAAACTCACATTCTGAGTAACATCATCTGTGTTTCACATGAGAACGCCCATAACACAAGAAACTGTTCTTTATGATGATGTCATATGTCTCTGTGTCCTTCAGTTTGAACTGGCAGTGATGGGTTTCTCCAGCTCGAGGTCGGCGGGGGGCACAGCTGAGGGCCGCAGGTGCCTGTAACACACCTGGCACGCCGTGTGCTTCGACTCACAGAGCTGTTGATTCTGTGCCGCCTTCTGGTCGCAGCAGCTGGCGCAGAACACGTTTCCACAGTTCCTAAAGGAGCGAAGAAAAGGTAAACACACGAAGAAGCATCGTCATGTTATTCGTGTCCAGGCAAATGGTCGATGGCATCTGCGTACAAACAGACCAGATTGTGTTCAAAACAGAACTGCTGGACTCATCGGGATCACAGGGATACGATGGAGAACAGGCCAACAAACATTGAGAAGTGTGAAAGTGGAATGAGAGCTGACAGAAGCCGGAGATCTTACCAGTCCTCCTCAGCAGCTTCTCTGCCACTGCAGCACAAACACAGAAACACAGAGGACAGGAGAGTGAAGCTCATCCACAGCATCACTCACGCCAACCCGTTCCTCGTATTTCAACCTGGACTAATATCTCTGTACACGGTTTAGATGAAGCTGACAGCAGTGCTTTTAAGTGCGAGACTCTGCTGCAGTTTTCTGGTTCTATCAGGGTCACGATGAGACACAGGACAGAGAGATTGAAACGTACTGAACACCAGTGTTGGACAATTAGTTACTAGTTACATATTCAACAGTGTAATTAGATTACTGTACAAGTTACTCTCTTCAAAAAGTATTTCATTACTGATTACTAATTACTTTCTATATCAACCTTGATTAGTTAAGTGATTAAGGATAGACATGAAACGGCTCTTTTAATTCATTCAAATAAAGAATATAAAACTACATAAAGTAGAATTATTATTATTAACTGATCCAAGTATTACAAATGTGAGAATTATACATTAAAGCACGGATTTTAAAGTTAGACTTTGAATTTCGATGGCAATTCCACTGTTGCACACACGTTACACACAGTATTATTAGTTTAATTACATCAGAAGTAACTGTAATTAAATTACATGAAAAATGAGAGTAATCCCTTATTTTACTTTTCAAGGGTAAAGTCATTAAATTACAGTAACTAATTACTTAGTAACTAGTTACACCCAACACCGCTGAACACACAGACTATGATTTATTCATCACGCTCTCACCTGCAGTGATGTGTTCTCGCAGCCAGCCAAAACCTCCTCTCGCATCCATAGCAACGGGATGCTGGGTGATCCGGGTACCACTGCGTTACCTGAACAGAGAGCGAGTGTTGTCAGTGTTTCTCCTCGCTTATATTGAGTTGAGAAGCTGAATAACGGAACCCTTGAGTTGAGAGTTCTGTGTTTGTGAGGGAAGTTCAGGAGGAGCAGTTCACCTCGGAGTCCTGCGTTTCCATTTGCTCCCAGCCGGACTCTGACAGGGCTTCGGTCCCGCAGCGCGGTAAACAGCCAGACTCCATGTTATTCTCAGCGTCCGGCAGAGACGTCTGCAGAGGACAGGAGATATGTCATGTTGAGTTTCATGATCTCATCCATCGGGAATATTTGATCGTTTTTAAACCTTTTCAAAAAAATCATGTTTTTATTATGTTATCATGTTGTGTTGTGTTTTGTTGTGTTAGTTTGCTGTATTTTTTGAGTTATTATGAGTATATATACTGCAGTTTGATTGATATTCATTGGAATGCACATGCTTTTTGAACTGTTTTAAAAACGGAGTCATCTCTTTTTGGAAATAAACTCTTCATTGGTTCATGTGTGAGAACATGAATCAGATGCAGAGCTTTGATGAGATGATGCTACTCAGTGGAATTCATCTTTTATTCTGCTCATTTGAGTTAAAGAAGCATTAACTCCTCATAATAAATGTACATTTGTTTGTCGCCCACCAGTTTTCTGTTGACATGCAGGTGACTCCAGAGCTTCTGCAACTTCAGCATGTCCATCTGCAGTCCGTTCCCCGTCTCCATCTGTCTCAGTCGCTCCTGCACAGCATTACCGTTCAGACTCGGCCCGTCTTTATCCATGTGTCCTGATGCTGTTAACCGCTGGGACGCCACAAGCCCTCTCTCTAGAACACCCTTCGTGTGGGAGGCGTCTCCCGCGGCTGTCGTCTGTCCGTCATCAGGTGCGCAGACGTCCTCAGGAGTCTGTGGTGTGCTGTTTTCTGATACAGATCTGCTGTCGGATCGTGAGAGATCGTGACCGGGCGTGCTGGTAAGAACGACTTCTGGGTGTAACCCGTCATCATGAGTGGACGTGAAGGATCCGTCTTTAACATCCTCGGACACGTCAGATGTTTGGTCTTCAGCGCTCACATTCCTGTCGTCTGATGAAGAGGAATCCACTGAATCCTCCTCTGGACGTCTGAATGCAGACGTGTCACTCACTTCAGTTTCCATGCAGAGCTCCGCCCCTTCTGTGCTGTTTCCTGGCAGACGCCCATCTAGTGTCTCCGCGCAGTTGATTCTGTCATCAAGCGTCGTCTCAGAATGACTGTGAGTGTCTTCAGCGCTGTATTCTGAACTGTTTCTGTCAGATTCTGTTGTCATGACGATGTCCAGAGACACCCGCCGGTCATTCCTGTTGGGGTCGCCGCAGCTGTGATTCTGTGTCGTGGATGTTGAAGTCGAACTCTCGCAGGCTGCAGGCAAGTCGTCGCACGAGCGAGTCTTTGGGAACCTGTGAAGATTCATGTCATGAACGGAAAAGTTTACATATGTAAAGAGATCAAAATGTAAAAAATGTTACGGTGGGATTGTTTTTATTGTGACGTGATGTTGACAAAAGTTGATAATTTGCAAACCATGTTCACCTTTCACCGCGTCTACACCGGACACCAGTGTTTATTTTATTTTCACCAGAATATTTTGTTGTAATGCATATGCAAACATTTAATGTATCAAAAGCGAGACTTCTAAACAACAAGAGAAATATTTTATTTCCTAGCCTCACTCGTTTTTTATAGGGCTGGGCGATATATATCGCGATTCACGCTAATGATACATTTGTCTAAATCGATTCTGTGTTTTATGCCCAGCTCTTCCGTGAACTACGGCTCTTTGATCACTAGGAAGCGCTGCTCGATCTAAAATCACTACGAGATTGAGTCGTTTATAACGTGCATTTGAAAAGGCAACACTCGTGTATCATCATTACTATAAATCAACTTCATTATCATGAAAATACCTGAAAAGGTTTGAAGAACAGCGATAGAATATGACCGCTGGCATTTCCTGGAACTACTCGTTCTTCTTCTGTTTCCCATATTCGGAGTTTCTGCGCAAGAGCGCCCTCTGGCTTTCGGATGTGGCGGCATTTCACCGTAAATCATTGAGAGCATAAGAATCGCACGATATATCGCCCAAGTTAAAGCAGAGAAAACTGTGTTTTTTCGCAAAGTCTTCATCCATATCGGACTCAGAACAATGATCAAAACAGTATTTGATAAGAGTAAAACTGGAAAACCTTGTCAATGTCAAGAGTTGAAGTGAATTCATTTTAGTTCATTTCTTTCAAAAGTGTTCTCATATTTGGAACTTAAAGGGCTAGTTCACCCAAAAATGAAAATTCTGTCATCACTTACTCGCCCTCAGGTTGTTTCAAACCTATACACATTTCTTGTCACAAAGAAAGATATTTGTAAGAATGTGAGCAATCTTCAGTTCTGTGACATCATCCACTACCATAGTAGGAAAAAAATTCTGTTCTGTTGAACACAAAGTGAGATATTTTGAAATATTTAGGAACACATACAGTTTTGGGGCACCTTTGACTACCATTTAATTTCTCCTGCTATGGCAGTCACAGAATTGAAAAGTGCTCACATTCTTCCAAATATCTTTCTCTGCGTTCATCAGAACACAGTAATTTAAACTGGTATGAAATGACATGAGGCTGAATAAATGATGACGGAATTAAAATGTTTGGGGTGAACTATCACTTTAAAGGTGATCACACATGTTTCATAACAAATCATAAAAATATGAACTAGCGGTGACTCGAAATTTAAGATTCACATTCAAACCTGATCATTTTACTGTCACCCATCTGTGATTCAGTCCATCGAGAGAAACCCATGCGTGTTGCCTCGCGCGCAAATGTACCTGCTCACAGGCGTGTCCTCAGGCGATACTGGGGCGGAGTGTGGCACGCATGACTCATCCGAGGGGGCGGAGTTAGGCAGGTAGACGGCACTCCACAGCATCAGGTTCCGCACGTGACACACCGGGTGCAAAACCTGAGAATGATGGAGAAAATGAAGCTGGAGCCGCAGTGCATTCGAGAAGGCGATGTGTTGACGTGTGAGATGGTACCGTCTCAGAGCGAGGTGAATAGAGGAAGTTGTGGAAGGCGGGGTTTTCAGGCCGCAGTAGAGACCACACAGAGCAGGTGTGCTGCTGAACCCGCCGCTCCTCTCTCTCCTTCACACTGTTACACAGGAACGTCCCGAACAAACAGGAGTACGTGTGCTGGACCAACTTCACCTGGACACAGAAAAACACTGTAGGTAAAGGGGTTTGCTCGATCAGTATGGGCTGGTGGCCTTGCGAGACCGTGTGAATTGAGAAGTGACGCTGTACCAGAAACGGCTCATTGAACTCAAAGGAACACGGGAACTGTCTCTGCAGCTGATGCACGCAGTCCAGCCACTGCAGGAACACGGGACAGCGCTCGTTCACATCATCCGCGTTCTCGCCGTGACCGCAGCGACCCGCAAATTTATGACCGTAATCCAGCCACTCCGTCTCCACCAACACCTGAAAACCCTGCGCACACAAAACACGCCTCCTTACTGATGTTCTCAGCGTCTTACAGCCATCAAATAAAAGGAAAATAACCACTCATGTCATTCCAAACCTCTACCACTTTCTTTCTTCTGCAAACCGCAAAAGAAGATATTTTGAAGAATGTTGATAATCAAACAACACTCCATTGGGTTTGAACACAAAACCCTTGAGACTTTTCTCGAAATATCTTCTTTTTGTGTTCCACTGAAAATGACTCGCATAAGGGTTTTTCCTGGCTACGAGGTCGTCAGAAGGCGTTCCTAGCTTCGGTTGCTCTAGTAACATTTGCAAACAAATGTTCACTCTTTCTTACCCACAATGCACTTTGATTTTGAGTGTACATTCAAGTCTGTCCCAAAATGCACTCCCATGTACCCTTGTGGACTCGTGCCTAGTGCCCTATAGGTCTGCACTTCTTGACGTCACCAAGTGTGGACTCGGAGGAGGTCCACAAGACCGGAGTGTGCCATTTGGAACAGGGCCATAGTATGAGTGGGAGTAGTATGAATACATTTGGGACATACTGCGTCCGCCATGTTTTATGGTCATGTGACCTGTATGCTCTTTGACCTATGATGTATTAACAACAACCTACACGTGAGAGTTGATAAAAAAATAATCTAGTCACTAGAAATTCATTTATTGGCATTTACGTTAAAAATGGACGTCCTTTTATTGTTTTCCGCTATATTTATTTGATTTACTTTTGAAATGTGACCGTTGCTCAGCTCCCGTGGCATCATGGGATAGATATGTGTCCATCCTATCCACACTCACCAATCTCGGCGGAAGTAGTAGACCATCCGGGTATTTCTCGCCTACTGTTTTTGCATACAGAGGTTTCTGACATACTACTCATGACTCTTACTCATTTTCGCCTACTATATAGTATGGAAGTAGTCGATTTCGGACGCAGCCGTTCACTCATTTTCATTCACTTCTTCCCCATATAGTGGACTCAAATGTCACTCGCTATTTAGGGAACAGTGAAGGAGTGAGCTGTTTCAGACACAGCAAGTCTCTCGTCAAAATTAGACTGTCGTGTGTAATTGCAGTTGCGGCATTACGCCACAAAGGAGGCGCTGTTTCGTTATCAGTCCAGTGAGGCGCCGCTGAAGAGTCGCAGAACAAGAGCTGTGTACGAGATTAGCTGCGTCTCACGGCTTTTCAGGTGAATTTTGTTTGTTTCGCATCCAAGTACGTTCAATTTCATAAAAGGTTTCTTAAATGAACGTGGCGTACATCATTGTAATGTTTTAAGCGTTACTGTACACAGCGAGTTCGCCCGTATGAACGCACGTTGCGATCAGAACGACTCGCAAACAAATGATTCATTTGAACCGATTCGTTTAAACTGTTGAAACTTTTCAGTCACTAGTGGCGCAAATAAAAGATCAGTGAATCATTCAAAGCTCAGTAAACACCAAGAGAACGCAGGATGTGAATGAGCTTTACCAATTTCGCAAGACTCGTTTTTAATTTAATTTGATTTAAAAACATTTCTGTTTGGTTGACTAAAAGTAATGTTTTATATAACGTAATAATTGTCATTTTCATCTCATTTTTATGTTTTAATATGTAAAGTGTTTGGTTAAGCCACTTAAAGGTACAGTATGCGTACACGTGCGTGTGTACAAGATAAGGATGGCACCACCTCCGCCTCATTTTGAGCCAGGAAAAACCCTGATGACAGAATTGTAGTTTTTGGGTGACCTATCCCTTTAAACATCCCGTTTCCTAAAATCAGATTGGTGCACAAACACGAAAACTTGACTCTTTTTGACACCTTGATGGTCCTGTAGAAAGGATCCAGAAGCAGTTTGGACAGCGCCACGATCTGAGGTGTCCTGTCCCACCCGTCCGAGCAGTGCACCAGGACGGGCCGGTGGTCTCGATCCACAGCGTTCACCACCAGAAGCGACGCCTTGAGCAGCAGAGACAGATGCTGAAGCCACTTTGTGCTCTCCAGAGCGGACAGCCAACTGAGACGAGAGGAAGAGGTCAGAAGAGCACCACTGTGTTTACTGTGAAGAGGGAAAGCGCAGCAGTACTCACTTCACCGGATCAGGAACCTGAGCGCACAGAGTCCTCAAACACTGGAAGCTCCTGCGGATGGAGTGAATGTTGGCCATGCCCATGAACATCACCTCACAGCCGGGGTAGTACTCTACGGAGACATCACAGACGACACCTTCACATCCATCTCAACACTTCATCTCAAGACGACTTATCAGATAGCATCGTTACCTGGACATTCACAGCCGCCTCCTTTCGCCCGATTGGCCACCGCGGCTGCGTATGACCGTGCATCCATTATTAAGAGCTTCTGAGGGGGCGTGGCGTTTCCATTGGCTGTGCGGGGATCTGAAGCACAGGAAGAATGTGAACAGGTTGATGGAAATCCTCCCTCACACAATGGAGTGGCATCACTTACCGGAGTGTTCGAGCGTATCGCAGACGGGATGATGAACGCAGGAGCCGTTGACCTGTGATTTGCTCTTCAGCAGATCTGCAGCGCACGCTTTAGCGATAGACTGCACCAAATGCTCATCATCTGCATTCCTCCAACCCCACCAGCTGACCTCCGGCTGCCCGCAGCGACCAATCACAGCGCCCGAACTCTGGTGTCTGGGTCAAATATGATTTTGCTTCGGTACATTGTTTTCTTTTTCTGTTACACATTGAGCATAGAGATAACTAGTAGCGCTTTGTGAAATTTTTTTTGAATCATTTTAAAGTGTACACACCTTCTGTAATGTATAGTCACTGAATATGTAGTTTTTGTACAATAGAATGTTTTAAATCATGTTTTTTATTATGTTATCATGTTTGTATTGTGTTTAATTGTGTTAAAAAGCTTTTTATCTATTATTACTTATTATTGTGTTATCAAAACAGCCCAACTGCAGTTTGATAGATATTACTTGCACATAAAAAACACATGGTTTTTGAACACGTGTTTTTGCAAATGAACTGTTTCTTTATTTTTTATTTTAAATTATACTATTATTATTATGCTTTCTGTGATGTCAGAGGTCAAAGCGTCATGTACACAAAAATCCCTTGTGTATGCAAGCTCTTTCTAATTCTGAAATATTTATTTTAAGAGAGAACATTCCTAATTATAAAAGAAGAAAATCTAATTTTAGAATTTAAGTATGTTTAAGAAATAAATAACTGTTAAAGATAGTCAATTCGATTTTATTTATATCACAATGTGCATTGTTCCAAAGCAGCTTTCTAGGAGAAAATAAAAATAAAAGCACATAAAAGGTCAAATACAGTACAGTGCATGGTGTTGAGTTATTATTGTTTTTATTTTAGGTTTAATATTTAAAATTAAAGTTCAAGTAGCAATTTTGGTATCTGCTTTTGTCATTTTGTAATTTATTTTTTTATGTTGCTATAACATACTAATTTATCTCTATTTGAGTTTTTTTGTTAATATAATTTTAGTACTTTCAGTTTATTTTTGAGGCAACGTTTCAATTTTTCCTTTGGTTACGTTTTCCCCAATAATTTTTAGGTCAATATTTGCTTTGATTTCAACAGAAACGTTTACAAAGTTGTTGTTATTTTAGTAAACTAAAATAACAAGCAAGATCATTTTAATAGTTCAAATGTTAATGGGATTTACCGAACCTTAAGCTTATCTAAAATCAGCAACAAAATATATACATAGATAATACAAATATTTATTTAAATTAGTATTTAATATTAATCATAACAATTATTATTATAATGTTCAAATATAACTTAATTTTTGTATTAATCTTTAATAATTATTTATGTGTGTATATGTAGATGTCACTCAATGAGAAAAGGCGTCATTTAATGAGAAAAACATAAATATATGAAACGGGCACCTGTACACGACAGCGGGGATTCTCTTCCACGATCGAAACGCTGCCACATTCTCCAGCTGCTGGTCTGTGACGGAAGCCGGTACGAGGATCTGCTGCGGATAACTGGAACACAACCTGACATCACACACACACGGGTCAGTATAACACACACGTGACTGTCTGTGTGAGCGTTCGGTGTGTTTGCGATGTGTCACCTGTAGTTGTGATTGATGTTGGAGATTCTCCAGGCACCGTGTGTGTGAAAGCCCATCCTCTCCGTCTCACTCTTAAACCTGTGCTGATGTCCTCCTGTCAGCGGGATCACCAGGGTTTAAAAATACAGGAAATATTTACAGTCTACACACTCCATATCATATATTGTAATACCTGTACGGCATATCCCATCATGCACTTCTCTCTCCTCCGCAGACGTGCTCGCGCTACATGAGAGGAGCGCAAACGCAAAGACCTCCTCCAGTCTGACCGGTGGACGCACGGAGGCGTTTATTCTTCTCGACCAATCCTGGCACTGCTCTGCCGACAGGAAGTGACATCTAAACACAACAGATGAGTTAACCAATCACTGAGCGGCAGCTTTCCTTATAACAATCGTAACTACACGGAATCAAAATTCATGTCAAATAAAATTCATCGGACGGTATTCAAACATGTTTTATTACGGATGTAACTAAGATCCCATTGAAAAGATAAACCAGCAATATCACAGCCAACGAATGAAACTTCAATGTGTTGCGAGTTTAGTTTCATAACGACGTTAACCACAACACTGAGGATACTGTAACGTATAATAAGATACAGGTTGGACACATTTGTTAAACAAATCAGCTGTGTTTTGAGAAGTGTGACCGTACCTGATAACTTTACAGTCTTTACAGGTGAGATGCAGTTGAGTCATATCACGACACTCCACGCTCTCAACCAGCTGAACAGGAACCTGACACACATCGACACGTACAGTATAAAATAATGCACACGGCGCATACCGTCCACCATCACGACTCTTTACATTACGACTTTTTTACATTTCGTTTTTACAAAACGATGACGGCAGGTTACTGAATGCTTTTTATGAGAACAACTATTCCGAACATCTCTGTGTTGATGTAACGGTGAGTAAACGATGAGAAAATGATTCTTTTTGAGTGAACTGTTCAGTATATTAGCACACAGACAATCTGATTTGAGACACAAACACTCACATTGATGATGTCGTCTTGTGTTCGGATGTGAAGCCGGTAGTTGGTTAAAGTGACGACAGACGGTGGCCCCCCGGTGGCCCCCTCGTACTCCACACGCTCGCCGTTCAGCAGGGGACACGACACCTGAGCATTAAACATCCGCTACAAACCGTTAAAACAACAAAAACTGAACTCAAAACATAAACAACCGAAAATAAATCCAGAGGAAAGTGTGAAATCTGAACCGCAACGGTGGCTTGTTGTGAACTTTTTTTAGGTCATGAAACACTACAATTCTCCTAAATGCACTTCATAAATGACATCTCAAAATTCACCACCCGGTTAACATCTTTGGAGTCGAAAATGTTACGCATTTGGAGTGTGATTAACTAAATAAAAGGTGAATTTGAGAATTCCTTGTCCACAATAATTCTGTCCTAAAAATCTAATATTGTGAAGCCATCATTAAAGGAATCCAAGTTACTCTTGTTTAAAAAATGTCTCTAAAGTGAAACTATAGATGTGCACGAGTACAGTAAATTAGGAAAATTGTCATTTTTGGGTGAACTTTTCCTTTAAATGATAATAGAAACCTATGATTAGACGCATTCTGTACAGGTGGCGAATGTAAAGCAGTGATACCTGTAAATGTTGGAGGTGTAGATCAGGGCTGCCATTGGCGTTCACACTCTCATCCTCTTCAACCTAAAAACACATCACACTGATCTCAGACCAGTGCAGCCTTCACTCTAAAAAGTGATTCTTTGTCTCAACAACTACATTGTATTATGTTAAGCAGCTTCTACTTAAAAATATACAAATTTATAACATTTTCAGCTTAACTTAAAATCCTTTGTTCATGCAACACAAAAATATAAATGACAAGGAAAGCTCAGGAGTGTGCAGAAAAAGTAAATGGAAAAATTTGAGTAGTGCAAACTACAGTTAAAATTAAAGTCCCAGTGAAATTAAAAATGACCATTCTTATTTTTTCATGAAATATTGCAGCGTTTATAGTAAATAGTATTATAATAATTTTAAAATTCATGTTCCCTCATAATCTTCAGTTAAAATCTGAAAATGCACTTCCGCCCTGAAATGACTATCCATCTCAAATGACGCAAATCAGACGGCTTGGGCGGAGCATCCGTTAACTCCTCCCCTTCAACTGTCAGTCTGCTGCCAGCTTCATTTCTAAATCAATGCAACAGCTGAAAAAATACTACTTGTTATAATAATATACTTCACTATGCTGTATGAACATTAAGGTAAATTAATTAAATATTTAAGTAGAGCCCACATGAGCACTGTAAGTTGATTGAACTCGTGCTACATCGTTTTTTAAGTAAAGAAGGTCATGTGAACTCATACATTTGTGTAAACGCAACAAAGATTTTCTTGTTATTGTGACTTAAAATTTCCTCAAGTTGAATTTACTTAAAACCATGATGCAAAAATGGTGCACACGTATATTTTAAGTAAAGTCAACGCATCACTTTTTACAGTGTTCTTTATTCTCAGTGAATGGGATTGAAGGGGGTTCAGGGGTCTTACCATGGTCCTGAGAAGGGTGGGCAGAAACCAGCAGATCGCAGTCCTGGACAAACCGTAACCAACACACAATAACCTGACAGTTAATATGAATTTACATTTACAACACAACAGGCCCTACAAGTGAAAGTGTGACTGTTTAGAAATCCTTTCTACGGTTTTACTTTTCTTTTTATTGCAGTGATATCAGCAGATATTAGTGATAAGCTAATGGTAAAAATGGCCTTTTTTTCAACTGCAACTGAGAGTGTCGGTCACATCTTACATTCTGCCTAAAATCTCAAGACATGAGGGTGAATAAATCTTTCTTTCATTACTTCGATGAGAATCAGATTTTTGTATCACCATAATAAGAATCTTTATAAAGATTTACAAATGTTTTTAGTCCTGGTGTGTTTCATGAAACAAAATAAAGTGTTGACAGGAACGTTTTTAAGAAACATTTATCTAAAACATGCATGCCAGAAATCCTTTATTCAGCACACAAGTCACTTATTAATGTCAAGATAAGTTAAACTCAGCAGAATCGTGCCGTGTAGACTGAAAAACATATGAATGATGTGTATATGAAGAGTTTGTTTCCAACATGAGAAAAATCATGTTTTTTATTATGTTATCATGTTTTTATTGTGTTAGTTAGCTGTATTTGTTTGAGTTATTATGTCTTAAAACAAACCAACTGCAGTTTGATTGATATTAATTGGAATGCACAATAAAAAACATGATGAAGTTCTCATTTTGGAAGCAAACTCTTCATAGGTGCTTTTTGTTGATTTAATGCTGCAGCACGTTTAGTCTTCTGTCTCCTTCCCAAAAGTACAGATTCTTGCCGTGAGAACATTGTTCCAGAGGTTAAATATTTCAACGCTTTGAAAACTGTCATCAATTACCACATCACAGGATCACAGAGACTTTAGTCCATCTGTGTTTATCTGTGTGTGTGGCAGTAGTCGAATATCCATACCAGTGACAAAAACACAATTCCTCATATAAGATCCTAATTTGAACACGCTTCAGTATCCACGTCAAGTTGTTTGTATAATATTCATGTCATAATAGCCCACGGAAGGTTTATTATGCATCATTCCAGCTCACATATGAGACGTTTTCACACACAGCTACATGCGTTCAGCTCTTATGCACAAGAGCATGTGCACAAACACTCCGCACCTATAGCACACATGTAGAAACATGCAGACATTCCATACGCTGTGTTTTTGACCCGTGACGACGGTGCGTCTACAGACCTGCTTTTGTAAAGGTCAACACAGCCCCAAATACGGAGAGAAAGTCTGAAAGAAAAGATGAAATGCAGAATTAGATCACAGCGTGTGAATGACGCTATATGTTCCCTTTGTCATTCTGAAAAATAAATTCAAGTTAAACCTCATGTGTAATGTGTGTCAGGCTCGGTGAAGTGGAAGTGTATACTGTATGACCTCATCAGCATTCATAGACGACCAATAATAAAGGAGAGGGTGGAGAAACGCCAAACAGGTTTTGCTTCCTGAAGGGCTGGTCATGTGACAGCTATTGAAACGTAAACTAATCAAAGAACATGCCAACAAAACCGCTTCCATCAGCAGATTTTTCTTCTTCCACACAATAACAGATATGTCATCTACCTCGCCAAACACATTTACTCAAGACAGCGGCTCAACAGGAAGAGCATTGGGTTCAAATCCTGGTGTACACTTCGCATACTACAGTATGTTACATTTGTGGATAAAACAAAGAATGTGTTAATGCATGAATGTACTTTATGCATTTCACATATGCGTGAACCCACTGAAAGTAACAAAATTGCAATGGCAGGATAGATCAAGCCGACTACACAGGCAGCATTTCTAGTTCCCTACGTGTTCAAAATGCTCTCTGTGTAGGGAGCTCACTCTCTACCGTCTCTGGCGAGACAGCAGGAGCCATTTAAACTGACGTAAACAAACAGTTCGTGCATTAGAAACACAAATGATACTATTTCCTGGCATGTGTTGTGAGTGTGTTTTGTGTGTGTTGTTGTTTATGTTTGGAGGGCGGAACCCGTCACACAGCCTTCACTCTTCTGCACAATAAACGCGTGAATAAAGTCGCTGCACGTCCGCACACTCACCTGATCTGCTGTCAGTCTCTGTAGATGTAAAACAGGCGCGAAACGATAAATGTGACGATAAACGGAATGTAAACATTGAGTGTCATTTACTCTACACCGCCATGACGCTCCGCTCTCAGCTGTGCAGCTTGGGTCACGTGACGCGGTGACGTAAACGCGTACGAGCGGGAGGGTGCGTCAGGTTTTTTTTGCGTTTTATTTTTACTCCAATATGATTCTACGTAACATTTTGGAGTGTTAAAATTATTCAGTGAAGCAGGAAGGAGTTTGAATTTTAAGTAGTGATGTGAAAAAGGCACGTTGTCGTTTTTGTACATTCTGTTTATTGTTTAGTTGTATTTTTTTGCTGAAACCAGGGCGCACAATATATCGAAATTGTTGAAATGCAGATGTGCATGTCGCAGTGGTTTGCAATAAGTGGATGGTTTTAATACTTGCAATAGTTTATAATCAAATATGGTTGCAAATTGTGTGCTGTGCATGAGCGCATGCGCGTGCTTGATTCGAAACATGTTACACAGTTTTTAAATATCCTAATACGTTTTATGATGGTTTTACAAACTTATTTTAATATAGCTCGTATTGATAACAATTGATAATAAATTCACAATTGGTTTGACGCTGACATTCTGATTAATTTACGATTTTATAAAGTGAAGCATTGCATTTTGGTGAAAGCAATGGGTTTGTTTATTGTATTATGAAAATGTAACAAATTATGTACAGTGAACGACAGCATTATTCAGACAAAAATACAACTAAGGGCAGTGCTTGAATTTAAAAGGTTTTAGCTTTATACGAATCGATTATTTATCATTTAATCTCCAAACCAAGACGACTATGAGTGAAATACCATTTGTACTCACAAATCTATAACCAGTAAGTAATAATTAACATACCACAATCAGGGTTTAAACCTCTTAAATAAAAATAAATAGGCTACATATTTACTGGAATCTTGTTGTGTTTGACTGAAACTTTGTTTATTGTTCATTATGGATGACTGCATCATTCCTCTCCGCACAGCTCATGAAGAAGCAGGTGACACCTGTCCATCATCATCATCCTCTCGCTTTACCTTCGTGTCAGATTGAACACCGACAGAAACATAATGATTGCGTAGTGCTGTTTCTTCTTTTATTTCAGCATCATCTGGTTCTTGTTTGAATGCGAGTAAACTTGCGTTCAGGCCAGTGAGACTGCTGTCTGAATCAGGACTTAAACTGGTTGGACTCTGGATTGTGTGTTCGGATTCATTTAATGAAGCCGTTTCAGCATGACAGGTATCTTGTCTACTTCTAGACCTGGTTGAAGAAAAACAGCAAAAGTTACATATTAACTTCAATTCTTTTTCTCACATTTTTTTTTCAGGTTTAAAAGGGCATGTACATATTTTAATATCATTTATGTTAGTCGAGATTTAGTTTCTTAGGGGCGGTTTCCAGGGGCGTGGCTACCCCTGAATGATGGATGGCCACCTATCTGGCCACCTCTGTTGTGCGAATCAGTTTTAAGATGCGTGTCGGAGTTTATGGAGTGCTGCACAGATCATTTAGCGTATGCACTGAAAGTAACGCGAGAACATTACTCTTGCGTTAATATGATGTCATACGCTGACGCACTGACGCAAACAGTCTGAGCGCTATAGCTGAACAGCTGCTAACCGCTTTGTGACAGTGTACTGTCTGAAGAATTGGTGTAAATTACAGTAGAAAAAAGTTCTCGCTACGCCCCTGGCGGTTTCCCGGACAGGGATTAATTTAAATCAGGACTAGGCCCGAGTTAAATTAGAACATTTAAGTAGTTTTTACAAACATGCCTTACAAAAAAAAAAAAAAAACTTGTTGAGGATTTTGAGACAAAAAAGTTAAGTCTTATTTTCTGAAATTCAAATTCAAAATTAAGTTTGTTTAAAAAATCTGCCAGTGGGGTAAGAAGAATATATTTTTTATTTTTTTCTAATAGGTTTTTAATGGTAAATATGTTTATTTGGTCAGGGAATTAAGTTTTTTTTTTTTTTTAAAGGTATAGCATTTTGTCAAACATTTCTACTTATTGTTGGCTCATTGAGAAAATGACAAATGTTCTTTAATTTTGTAACTCAAATTGAATAAATGTTAATGTACTCAAAAAAACACTTTTGTTTAAAAAAGCCAGGTTATCTATAACTCACCTGTAGTTGCAGAACCAGTTACTAACAGTAGTAATCTTAAGGTTTAGTTGTGATGCCAGCATCTCTATGGTGTGTTGAGAGGGGTAGGGCTCTTTCTGATAGGCTGTTTTTAAAGCTTCTTTCTCCCAATATGAGAGAACCACACGCCGCCTCTTGGACACATCAAACAATCCTGAATGATCATGAAGACTGAACTCATTTTCTGATGTGTCAAAAATGGTTCCATGCAAGTCAAAATGTGATGCGATCAGAGCACGTTTGAGATGAGCTGCAATACATAATTGACGCAAATTAATGAAGAATGACTGAATGTATGCGTTATGAGCGGACTCTTTCACACATTTACCTCTCTGGTCCATCATCTTCATAGTGTTCAGCTTTTGGACATTGCGAGAGTCCTGGAGCCACCGATTCATACGAATGAAGTTTTCTTTCCCTCTCACACTCAGTTTTGTCCAGGGTTTGGGATGAGAGAGCAGTTCGGACACAGAACTTTGTGTTAAACCCAGAACTGTCTCGCCGAACAGACGCTGACCTGCCGACATCAACAACCAACACCACTGACAATGACACACGAATACATCTAAAGTCTGAAAATGTGTGCATGCTAAAAGGTACTTTTGCAAGTTGTTTGGTAATTATTATGGGATTATTTTGTTACCCAGCAGGTGAAAAACAATTCAATTTTGCAATTACTTAAAAGGGCTATAAGACCTGGGAGTGTTTAACTTCCCAAATTAAAAAAGTACTCACTGTATACTTTCGTTTATACCAAGGTTAATTTAGTTTACTAAAATTACAACTTTGAAAACGTAACGGTTTAATGAAATCAAATCAAATATTAGCCTAAAAAGTAAAATTTCAGTTTAATTCTATGTTAATAGACAAAAATAAAATAATCATAAATTATATAGCAACATGAAAAAGGACAAAAGCATGCAAGAAAATTGCTAAAACTAAAATTAACATAAAAACTAAAAATCTAAACATAAAAGCATTAACTCCTTTAAAATATTAATGAAACTGAAAACAAAACTATAACTACAGGTTTTTACAGTAGTAAATTCAATTCTACTGCACTGTAAAAAGAAAATCCCATAAAAAACAGATAAAGTACTTGTAGAAAATTACCAGTACATTTTCCTTTATTTTACGGACAATTCTGTTAATGCTAAAATGTAATTTAATGCAGTTCGAAATGTAAATACAGGTAAAACAACTGTAAAAATGAATACAGAAAATCCCTTCATATTAATACAGTATGTTGTGCCGTATTTTTACAGATTTTTTTAGAGTGTATATTACAGTAACTAATACATTTTGTTCATGTTAAGTATTGGTCAACTGTAATAAAAATGGCAATATACAATACTTTAGTATTTTATATAGCAAAGCAGTAAATTGTAATATGTTGTAGAATATTCTAGCAATCCATACATTTGGTTATATCTCAAGTATTTTGTAGGTGATATGTAAATACTGGTTTTACTATAGTTTATCAATAGTAAATTGTGGTAAATTCCTTGATATTAGTGTATAGTGTTTTTGAACCTTACCAAAATAAATATATAAAATATATTAGAGTGTTTCATGTGGATTAGAAAAAGAATTTATCAGTATCATTTGCATGCGAGTCATCCTCACCTAGATTGTTGACTGTGAGAATGTCCTTGACTCTTTTGGTGATGCTGAATGTGTCCAACTCAAGACTCTGAAACTGGTGGCAGTCCAGACCGGTGTTAACACCAGCAGGACCGTGCAAAGTCAGTCCTGCATTCTGGTCTTGAGCTAGCTGTTGATTTTCCCCACAGCTTTCAACAGCCAAACGGTCAAGACGGCACGGTTGTGGTATCAATCCTTCCTCTCGAGGCCTTTTCTGCGCCGGTATCGTTTTGTTGTAAAATCTTTGTTCTGAATCAACAGGAAGCGTCCGGAATGACCCTTGACCCGGAGGAGGAGACCAGGAGTGTAATGGATTGATGGAGGCGTACGGGTTTCTGTCGATTTCACCTTGGACCTTGTGGATGATGCTTTGGACAAAATCTGTTGGGGACACACCGCTGGGATCGAGTCTTTCAGAATGCACCTCATTCGGCTTCACCGGGGAATTCTCACGCCGTGTCGTGCACATCTCGCTGGTCGTATGCGATGAAAGATGCATCTCATGTTTGGCCTGCTCAAGAATTTTCCTGATTTTGTCTGACGCATCTTCCACACCCGGAGATCTCCTGTCGTTCTCTTCCACTAAACATACGACCCATATACTTTCGTTTAGACGTGCTCAGTCAGAAATTGCGACTCATTTATTATTAGGACTTTACCATGCCAAAAATGACTTAACTGTGTTTTATCCGATTTGCTTAAACAGCACAAAACAGGGATCGGAAATGTGTGAAATGAATAAGACGACTTGACATGCGTGGTGGATCTGTCTCACCTGTCTGCCCGTCTCCGATGATGCCGAGTGTTTGAATGTTGCGTTCACTGGACAGAAAGTTCCTCATTCGTATGAAGGGTTCTCTGCCTCTGACGGTCAGTTTGCTCCAGGGTTTGGGTCGGGCCAGTATGTCGCTCACGGTCCCTTGAGAAAGCCCCAGCACACAGTGTCCGAACACTCGCTGGCCGATGTTGTGCGTCTGAAGAAACTCTTTCACCTGTTGGGTGATTCTGGTAGTGTCGAGCTCACCTTCGTCTTGATCCATGACCTCATCAGACTCAGTGTCATAAACATCGTCCTCATCACTGATGCTGTACTTACAGGATGCTGATGTCTCTTCTTTGACAGCCGTTTGGAGGATCAGAGATGATGATGATGATGATCTTTTGTTGACTGCACTAAGGTCAGAGATATCAGCGGACGGCTCACTCCATGAGTCCTGATGAAACTCTACTGGCACTTCAGGACCTGACAGTAAATATAAATTCATCTATTAATAATTTACAATCTTAATTTTAGGAAGGCACATCCATTTGCATGCGTGCACTGCAAAAAATGATTCTGGAACTCATGTGTTTTGTCTTTGTTCCAAATGTTCTTAAAAATCAAGATTTAATTTAGTCAAGAAGGAAAAATTACATCGATGAAATGGGGGAAAAAATGAGCAAAAATGTGCATTTTTCTTAAGACAAGAAAACATATAAGGGGCTAAGGAAAAGTTTGCCTTTGAATTAGGTTTATTTTTCATACCCCATTAGTAGATTTTTTTTAAGCCTAAACTCTTATAAAGTTTTATAATTTTGTCAGTAAACAAGACTTTATATTAAAGATAAAAATAAAGTAAGTTAGCTTCAGGTAAATGCATCTTGATTACAGAATGTTTCAATATTTGTTACGGTATAGACAAAAATACAGAATTGATTTATTATTTAATTATACATAAATAAATAAAATATGTAATTATAAATATATTTATAATAATAAAAAATTATTTTGCAGTGTGATCAGACAGCATATTCAGGTAAAGAAGTTCTGTTGCATATGTCAAAATACTGTAGCTTAGTTACTGAATGACAATTAATAAAGTGAGCAACATTTTTGTAAGGAAAAGAATACAAAACATTAAGTGATGCTTTTAAATCCCCCTGTGGTGAAAATATTTATTGTTGTTTAGGTGTCCATGTTATGCTTTTAATATGCTTTAAAATAAACCATGTGCAAATTCATTATTTAAAACCATTGCAGAGTGTTTTTTTGGCCATTCTCCTGGAAAAGCATGCCCACGCGTCATCCACCGAGCGAAAGACCACGCCCACGCGCTAGCGTGAGAGAAAGAGAACCACGACGAAAGAGCGTGCCAATCAACGCCGCTTCACCCGGCTGAGGGAAGTTGAGGTGTGTTTGTTTGCTCACTGCATTTCAGTGATGAATGTTACGGTGGATATAACGCTGGATTTGGGGATCGTTTGAAACTGATAGATGGAGCGGTCCCAGAGCTAAAAGATGCCGGACACGAACCGCAAGTGGTAAGTCAAACTAAGTCATATGTCTGTGTTTGGTTGGCAATCGGCGCGTACGTGCATTATGTAAACAACACGAATGGATTAATGTGATGATGTGTTGTTTGCAGGTTCTGGAATGCACCAATCTATGACGTCATTGATAGGTTGACCACCGCCTCCACAGGAGAATATCAACAACTACTCTAGCCCCGCCCACTGGTTCGCACATGACAGAAATGAAGTAACAAGTTGTGCGGAACCAGATAGAGCGAGCAAGCAATAAACATGCCGTTAAAGATCGCTAAATATTGTGCAGTCAGTGCCCGGTTGTGGAAGAACACAGTCTCTGCATAACCTTCCTTCGGATTCCCACATTAGTAATGCATGGTGTTGGATTGGCGGAGAGACTAAAATTAAAAAGCAGTGCTGTGCCTTCAATATTGGATCTGATAGGAGTGGCGCAGCGATCTTATGTGAGTAAAACATATTTGTACTATGTGTCACTATTGCTTTGTTAGAGATCGCTTGATTTGCCCTGAGCACTATTCGCATGAGATTAGTATTACCTGTGGACCTCTAGTCATTTGTAATAATTGCAGAGGTTGTCTGTGATCTTAATCCCGTGTGAATCGGCCATGTCTGTAATTTGTAAAGTAAAAAACCACCCACAAATTACCTACCATATTTTGACGAACACCGAGGTCTTGTGATAATATTAGTCCCGAGCGAATCTCTGTGATTTGTCGGGCTCATATATCATTTTTCAAGGTTTTATCCACAGGTTGCGAATAATGGAGGCTGTTTTGAAGTGTTTTGGTATTATTTCGGGTGCTGGGTCATATCCATAAGTTACCGGAAGTCTCCCGTTTGTTTATTTATCATGGAAACTCTTGTAACATTTGAGACCCGCGATCGCGGTGATCTTCTGTCCGGTTCGCGATCACGGGTCTCAAATACGGTCATATATCATTAAACACCATACAACTATCGGCTATACAAACTATGCGCAAAGCCTTGCCCTCACATCCGGGAAATAAGCCAGTAAATTTGAGTGAAATCACAGGCTTCATTTATCCCGTGCGAATGCGCCACATGAAATACAGATGTGGGGAGGTCATTTATAAATCACACGAGGTCCCCAGATAATACTAATCCCGTGCGAATAGGGCGAATGTGTAACCTAACGTTACATCTCTAACCAAATTCACAGAAGGCTCCAACTAAGTTTACTACGCAAACTGTTATCCAATCATAGCAGTGGGTGTCTACTTCCAAGTCTTCAATGCGGCACGCCTATTAAAACCGAGCGTTTGTTAGTCGGTCTCAAAACCCGGGTAGAAAATAACCTATTACTTATTGATTTTGATGTTTTTGAATGTAAAAACAACGTGAACGTCATAAGTAGACCTCATACAACAGTATAAAACAATAAACAAGCCGTTCATGACACCTTTAAATGCGGCCAAACTACAGCACCTATTCAACAAATTGTTCATTTAATAAAATGAACATACCACAAAATTCAACAAATTGTATATTTAATACAATTATTATACAATATAATAATAATATCAATTAATATCAATATAAATATAATAAAATCTAATCAGTTATATTATTAAGCGCGACTCGCCATACACAGACCGGAAGTTAACTGCGGTCTCAGCATGCGCGTCCGATGAAACGGTTAATATGTTTGAATTAGATATAGATTATTAGCAATAATAAAAAAAGAATAATCTATTCACAAACACTTACCATGGTCACCAGTGGACTGCGAATATAAAGCTGCACTTTGCTTCACTGACATGTCACAAACATCTGGTGCTGGGGAAGAGACCTTAGAGAGAGGGAGAGGGAGAGAGAGAGAGAGAGAGAGAGAGAGAGAGAGAGAGAGAGAGAGAGAGAAGAGATGAAGAAGAGAATTGATTTGAAGAGAGACCGAGAATAAGGTGAGGAGAAAGAGAGAGAGAGAGAGGGAGAGAGAGAGAGAGAGCGAGAGAGGGCGAGAGAGCGAGAGAGGGCGAGAGAGGGCGAGAGAGGGCGAGAGAGCGAGAGAGAGAGAGAATATTGGTTACTAGGAATTTAGAGAGCTTTAAACGTTGACGGAGCCGTTCTCTCACCGGTTTAGCTGCGGGTTGTTTCAGTGACTGAAGACTGCTGCAGGTCAATGAGAGAACACATACGAGTAAAGAGAGTTTGTACATGTTGCCTGAACAATATTATTTACGAGATGTTTTGTGAGACCTGAGTTCAGCTTTGATCTTTACAGAGTCGTGCTGTGATTGTAACCTGGCCTGAAGTATCTAAGACACAAAGCACATAAACACTGACACTATTGCACGAGTAGCGCTTGATCAAAGCACACTAGAGTCAGTGAGGTCAGGGTCAGCAAAGACAGAATTTTCCTTTTGTCTTTTAATAATCATAAAAATGAACTGTACGAACCTCAACATCTCGTGATTTAATGGTCAGTTGTTGTTGGAGCAGCGTGACGTGATTGGCTGTTCTCTCCTGGACTTCCTGCAGCAGACGCTGAAGACGATGAACTTCCTCTCGCAGACGCTGAATCTCGCCGTCTCTCCTGGCAATCATCATCTTCAGATCAGCTCCAGAGCTACACGCCAGTAAGACACACAATTCAAAAATGGAAATCTGAGAGAAATATTGCACTTTTTTTCTTCTGAAAAAATAAAAACAAGCATCAGATTTGACGAAATTCACAGTCTGTGGACAGTAAGATGTTATGAAGTATTACCAGGGTGATGTTGATGGAGACGTGTGCAGCTCCTGTTGAGATAAAGGTTCGTGATTTAAAGGAACAGTTCACCTGAAAATCTGTCACCATTTACTCCCTCACGATTTCGGCAACAATTCAGCAATTCAATCCTCACTGTAAACTACAACATTTTAAGAAAAACATACCATGTGATTGTGGAGAGCGCTCTTGGTTTCCATGATGTCGTTCTCTCAAACAGAGAGGTTCTATACTGACTGTGTGCTTCACTATCATCTGATCTGAGCTGAGGGTGAAACGCCCAACACATGCAGTCGATACTCACGATCAATACATCCAACCAATCAATAACTGCAAACAAAGACCTCAGTCAATAAATCAATGCGCCTAACATCTGCTATGGGCGGAGCTCAATCAATCAATATATCAATCAATCAATCAATCAATCATCCAATCAGTGTGGAGCGGTGATATGTGTCTAAAGATGAGTTTCTAAAAAACTTTTATTATCATTAAGGATATTTTGATTGACTAAATAGTATACAATTAATGAGCTTTTCATGGTCACATTCCAGACATGAACTCATTACTAACAAATTTCAAAACTATTTATAGATTATCATCACACAGTACTCACAATGTCTATCCGTGCAAGTGTTTTGAAATGATTCCATTGCAAAGCTTGTGCTGTGGTGCAAAATCCTCTTTTTGTGGGTAAAGTTTGGGTCAATGCTGACCGGTAACTGTAGTTATTGGTTGTATTGATTGTGTTGTGTGATTTGAAACTCACAGTGCACAGTATTGATTTTCCACAGCACAGTCTGGTGAATATAAATAAAGACCTAGAAATTATATCTGAGGATCAGTCTGTGTGTCATCTGCTAAATTTAGCTTCATGTTCTGGCAGCACAAGAAATAACTCAAACACGTTTGACATTAAACATTATTTTAATGAAGAGTTCCAAGCAGAAAATTCTGTATAAAAGCCTGTTTCCATAGTGACCTCCCTGCCGTTCTGTTTTCCACATACACAGAGATTCTTCAATCAATCAGTTCATTAACTGCTCTAATTCTTATGGGCATTTCCACAATACCAGTTTTAAAAAGCAATGCAGAGAGATACTAAAATATAATAGACAATAGATGAATGCTTGGAAGAAAATCACAATTAACAGCGGTGTCATTAGATTTGGAAAATGAGAGATTTTCACTGTAGATGTCACATATGTTTTAAATATGTGCAATATTCTACACAATTTGTTCCTCTCTTAAAGGGACAGTTCACCCAAAAATGAAAATTCTGTCATCATTTACTCACCTTCAAGTTGTTCCAAATGTGTATAAACTTCTTTGTTCTGATGAACACACAGAAAGATATTTGCTTATAACCAAACAGATCTCAACACCCATTGACTCCCATAGTAGGAAAAAAAACAATGGTGTCCCAGAACCGTTTGCTGTCCTACATTCTCCAAAATGACTTCTTGTGTGTTCAACAGAACAAAATAATGATAAAGTAATTTTTCCTACTATGAGAGTCAATGGGGGTCGAGATCTGTTTGGTTATAAGCATTATTCCAAATATCTTTCTGTGTGTTCATCAGAACAAAGACATTTAAATGATGACAGAATTTTCATTTTTGGGTGAAGTGTCACTTTAAGATCGAAGGAGACACAAAATGGAAGCAATCTGTAGAGCTTAGATTGCTTAAAAATAAATCATCAATACTTTCTGGGACAAAGCATTATCGTTAACCTTGTTCTCCATGTTTCTTTTTTGTGTGTGCCATAAATCATTATTTAAAGTCACCTTTTATGTTTGTCAAATATCTAACCAATAAAACGTATTAAAAAGTGCTTGTCAACTTTGACAACGTTTATTCATTTAAAAGGAACAGCGGTTTTTCCATTTCCTGAAAAACCTTTGGAAGGATTTTCTAACGATTTTCTATTTTTTATGAATGGACAAATGTGTGGATTTCATGTGTCTCATACTGTATATTTCTGAAGCCATTGATCTCATTTTGTGCTCCACAGAAGAAACTCAAACAGGTTTAAAACAACACCAGGGTACAGTAAGTGAGAAATACGTTGCATGCTTTCTCATTTTTACAAGTGCACCAATTTATTAATTGGGAATGTCTTAAATGAAGAATCTGTCAATAATTTCACACATGGGGAATGAAATTGCACACGTGTCAGCAGAGCTGTAGAGTTATTCAGCTCTTTGCTAATAGGTTTGGCATGTGAATGTGCGTGTCACGCATTACTGGCAGCCGTGTCTTGTGTTACTGACAGGTTAATATCTACTACAGACTGCACGAGCGTCTCACACTTTCACTTCATGCTTTTAAAGAACTGGAACTTAAACATTTTATTGGTTAGGAGACTGAAAGAAAGTTGAGATAAAAACATGATATATTTTTAAATGAATGAGGACAACATAGACAACTATGCTTCTATGAGAATCTGATGTGACATGTTCAGGTTGGATGTCCGAGCACAGTTTGAGGTTTTGTTGAAATCTACTTTAAACTTTAAAGTCCCCGTGAACCGGAAGTTGCGACCGTTTTTACTTCTGTATTCGGACGCATTTCCGAGTGAAAAGGAATTTCAAAGGAGAAAATGAGTGGGCGTGGTTTGCGTTTTTCACTGCGAATTGATTGGATGTGTAAAAACAGCTGTTGCATTGATTTTGAAATGAAGCTGGCAGCAGACTGACAGTTGAAGGGGAGGAGTTAACGGATGCTCCGACCAAGCCTTCTAGTTTATGTCATTTGAGATGGATAGTCATTTCAGGGCAGGAGTGCATTTTCAGATTTTAACGGAAGATTATGAGCGAACATGAGTTTTAAAAAGAAATGACCCTCATTGATAAGATATTTACTATAAACGCTGCAATACTTCAGGAAAAAATAAGAATTGTCATTTTTAATTTCACTGGGACTTTAAAGTCAAAGATCTTCTCCGTTTTCAACTGTCTTTATGAAAGTGCAAGATTTGTCTCTGCCTATATAAAGAATAAGATGAAATGTCTTTTGTTACAGTTATCTATTGTAGACATCAAAGAGATTACATGCGTCTCAGATGTTTTGCCTGAGAAATAGAGTCAGAAATCTGACAAATCTGCCAAAAGAGTTTGAGAAGAGACGTCAACAATGTGTCAAACTGAGCTCAGATTTCTCAAGTCTGCAATCAAAAGTCAACATTATTGAAGATCTCAACATGAACATTTCTCATCACATTTACTCAAATCCAAATCAAGCCTTAACAAATGTTCCCGCTTCACTCTTCACACAGTAAATGTTGTTTCAATAGTGATTTCATCTTGATGTTGTTGACTTTCCCAAAGTGGTGTGGAAACCCTGAAATGAAACAGGATGAGAGGAGAGAGCCGATGGCCATCACCGAATCAAACAGCTGAGGAATGAGCGAACATTTCTTCCATGTGTCCTCTAGAGAGCGAGACCCTGTTATTCTAAACCACTGTTGTTCCTAAATCACAATAGACCTTGAGCTTGGGGGTACACGCCTGTGCGTGTATGAAGAATCATCATCTACCTGTCACTTCCTAAAGAGGACATGTGTTATTTATATCGGCCAGTAGACAACAGCACGGATCATCTACAAAAGGCCTCCGTCAGCGTCTCATTGTTCAGCTGCCGTTTTGGAGTCCGTCATTGTTCATCTACATCAGCCATGGTGAGTAGAACCACAACACATTTACTGATGGTCACACGGACTCTGGTGCCGGTTGAGGTTATAGGTCGTGTACTTTGGCTGTTTTTGTGACATAATAATATATACAATTTTGAGCTAATCAGTTGAGAACGATGCATTTATTCAGCAGATGATTTTATCCCGAGACACTTATGAATGAGAGAGCATTTCATGTTTTGTAAATCCACTTAGGCTATTACAATACTTTCTTTTTAAAAAAATCTTAAATCTGTGTGTGCTTAAAACAAGAAATGTGTCTGCAGATCGGCTAAGAAAAATACATTTGAATTCAATTTTGTGGTTTTAAGCGTAAAAATTCTTGTTTGAAGTTTTTACACATTTTTCAGAAAACAAGATATGCAGTAATACCTTATGTCTTATTTCTTCAAGTAAATGCATCTTGAATTGAATTTCTTGATATTTGTACCTGACAATACAGAAATACATTTTTGCAGTCAAAATTAAAAAGACAGTTTGCAGTGTAAGCGGAAGTCGTTTCATTTAGTTTACTTCCAAAACTCTGCTCTTGCTCTTTTCTATTAGATTGTGTTAGACAAAAATTCTTCTGTTGAGTTTGTAGTAGGGATGTAACAAAATCAAAATCTCACTGTACAATAATACCTCGGTATAAAGCCCATGGTACGATGCTTATTGCGGCATTTAAAATGACAAATGATGACTTGGAAACGTGCCGTAAGCATCCTCTTTTCTTCATCCTCTAATCATAACTGTTGCTTAGAGTTATGAGTCATAGTATGAGATGGGTCAAATGAAATTTTTACCAAATAAAATATTTTCACAAGATGGACCTTGCCAAATGCAACATCTATTCTTTTTTCTAACATTCTTCATGTTAGGCCCGGAAGACCTATCGTTTCATACAGTCATGTGACCACGATGATATTGAGACAATTTTGCTATTGCGATAACACGATAACATTGTCACATCCCTAGTTTGTAATTTTGTCATTTATTTTTTCTGTCCTTCAAATAGTTCAGACATTTTGAATCTGATCTAGGATCTGATCTGGTGTGTAAAACTCTTTGTTTTCTACAGGCACCCAAGAAAGCGAAGAAACGGGCGGCAGAAGGAGCAAACTCCAACGTCTTCTCTATGTTTGAACAGGCTCAGATCCAGGAGTTTAAAGAGGTCTTGTGTGTTTTGTCATTCATAAAGAGCTACAGTATATGATATATGATGTGTCTGAGGCGCCTGCAGCGACCCGCGCTGTGGAATCTGATAGTCCTGTCTGATCCCTATTGAGGGCTGATATATATTTATAGAGACACTCCTTTGCATTCCGAATTCTGTTGGGATAAATGATACATGTGTGACACATTGTCTCTAACTTTGGTGGGAACCTTTGGAATTCAGCCTTTATTTTGTAATATAATGAAAGAAAAGCCCCATTCAGCATCTCAAATCTTCCTTCTAGCCAATGATAAGATTAAACTGTGAGCAAATCCAAACTTTATCTTGAACCTCACATAGATCTGTTTTCTGTTTGATCATAGACATCTCTCATCAAAGATGTCCTAGACCAAATATCCTCATCGTTGTTTTCCACGTTCATTCTAGAACTTGATTCTACAATATCAGTGCCGATCCTAGACGTCTGGGGCCCTATGCATACCTTTGTGGGGGGCACTTGTCATAATAGTTTAAATTAGATAAGCACAACTTTAAACTATAGGAAATAAAAATAATAAATCAATTGACATACTTAAAACTGAAAGACAAAAAATCTTAAACTGACAATTTAAGTCTAAAATGAAATTCACATTTTGATTCACATGTAAATACTCCTTTACCTAAAGTAACACATGGTTCTGGAACCATCCAGCTTTTTACTAATCAAATGAGTGATTAACAAAAATAAAACATGATAAATATAGTTTACTCTAGACAGCTAAGCGTACAAAAACACAGAAATTATTCTCTAAATGTGATGACACAAAAAATAGATATTATCATGGGCAAATGAAATACAGTGGTGTGCATTATAGCGGAGACTCACATGAACATTGTAAAGCTGGTTGTGTGACTATAAGTCATTCCCTGTAAATGCTATTGAAGTTAAAATATTGTGTATGTAACTTTGTATGTAAAAACGTTTTTTTTCTGGGGTAAAATATGTTTGTCTTCCATGTGTCAGGCGTTCACCATCATGGATCAGAACAGAGATGGATTCATTGACAAGAACGATCTGAGAGACACCTTTGCAGCTCTAGGTTGGTTTATTCAACTTTTCTGGAACACACATTTCTTAAAGGGGTCATATGGCGTGAACACGTGTTTTTCTGTGTCTTTGGTGTGTTATAAGTTGCTCATGCATGTATTAGACACGTAAAATTGCAGAAATGAAAGTGTGGGAACAAAAGAGTCATTCTATGTAAAAGCAAATGCTCACCCAGACCTGCCTGAAACGCCTCGTGTAGCCACACCCCCAGAAATCTACATCAGTTGGTGGTCTGATTTGACTAAGACCGCCCAAATGTATACGCAAGTAAGGTGGGCGTACCTGTCAGTACAACTGAAGAGGAACCTGATGTTCCAAATATGGTCAGAGGCGTTACATTTCCCTCACACGCTTGCAGTATTCCACCAATCACTACGCACTGGTTAACTGGCCAATCACAGCACACCTCGCTTTTCAGAGCCATGAGCTTTGTTCAAAATCTGCGCGTTTCAGAGAGGCGGAGCAAAGAGGAGATACAAACATGCACGCTGTGTGGAAAATACAGCGTTTTTGAACATTAAATCGTGTGCATTACATCTAAAACAAACCATAATATATTAGTTTTAGCCGTGTCATATGACCCCTTTAAAATGTCTACGGTCTTTAAAGCTGCTGTAACTTTTGGCTCCCTGATAGCATCTGGCTTACGTCTATTTGACATCTCCATTTACATCTGCAATACATAGTTTGCTCACCTGCAATACGTCTCGGAGATGTCTGCAGTAAGACGTCATATAGACATCTAGAAGATGTCTGTAAGATGTTTATGATTTAGAATGGATGTAAAGCTGTTCTTTCTAAGATGTTTAGCAGATGTTTCTACACAGCAGTTCTTTTCCAGATCTCCAGATCTTTAGCAGACGTATTACAGATGTACAGACGTCTCCGAGACGTATTGCAGATGAGCAAACTATGTATTGCAGATGTCTTGCAGATGTAAATGCAGACGTCAAATAGACGTAAGCCAGATGGAGTGTGCTATCTGGGCTTCAATACAATGTTAAAAGGAATAAAAAGATTCTCATTAAAAATCAGTAAATCAGTGTGAAGTGATCTTTACATCACTTAGATGTTGTCTGATATTTCCCATGATGCCTCTCTTCTGTCGTTTGACTGACAGGACGTCTGAATGTGAAACAGGAGGAGATTGACGACATGTTGAAGGAGGCGTCTGGACCCATCAATTTCACCGTTTTCCTCACTATGTTCGGAGAGAAACTCAAGGGTGAGACGGTCTTTTCTCAAAATGGCTATTAACAAAGTTTTCTATTTTTACGCCTGTGCTGTTTGTTAAATCACAGGTGCTGATCCCGAAGAAACCATCCTTAACGCCTTTAAAGTGTTTGATCCAGAGGGGAAAGGAATTCTGAAGAAAGAATAGTAATATTTCAGTTCATTCACTTTAGTTGACCGACTGCATTAAACAGACGTGTGAAACCTCTCTTTGTGTTTCTATTCAGTGTCACGCAGATGTTGACCACACAGGCGGACAGATTTTCAGCAGAGGAGGTGAGGGATACCATACAGGTGACAGTGATGGTGTCAGGTTGCCATGGATACAGTGACAGTGATTGTTTTCTCACCTGCAGATGGAGCAGATGTTCACCGCGTTCCCTCCGGACGCTGCTGGAAACCTGGACTACAATAATCTGGTTCACATCATCACACACGGAGAAGAGAAAGATCAGGAATAATTCATTTAGCCTTCAGCCAATCGCAGCGCTCGCTGTGTGTTTGTACCCGCCCATTTATTTATGATCAACAGGCTTTGTGAATAAAGTGTTTGCATTTTTCAATGATGTTGTGTCAAAATATGTTTGATGTTTTTCTCAAAATATACTTGCAAGATATTGTAATGAGTTAATGGGTAATAAGTAAATCAATTAGATCAGATAAATTACAGAACAATTATGATTAGATACTGAAGATCTAAGGTGTAGATTCAGTTCACTAATTCTTAAACTAGATCTCGCGAGACCTTCTCAAACTCTATGTGTGAAAACAACACAGACCCAACAGACGATTAAACAACAGCGACAAAAGTACCCTAATTTAATTGATAAAAATGAGTAAAATAAAATGAATATATAATAAAAAGAATAGAAAAAATGAATACTTAAACATTTGTAATAAAAACTCAAGTTATAATAAAATTATTATGATATTACATTTACATTTATTCATTTGGCAGACGCTTTTATCCAAAGTGACTTACAATAGGAGAGCATATAAACATTTTGTCAACACGCTAAACAGTACCGTTAGTTTACAATATTATTTTATGTATATTTTTAATTTTATTTCATATAATTTAATTTATTTTTAACAGTATTATATCATTTAATTTCATTAATATATAATATTTAAAATAATAATATACAAATATTTGTATTCAAAAAAGGAAACATAAATACATATAGAAATAAGACTATAAGAAAAAATAAGTGAAATATGTCATATTAAACTGTCCCCATATTTTAAACCCTATAACCTTAGCATAACTCGTCCTGCGCTACTTGTGCTACCAGGCTTGATCAATAATTCTCACATCATGTGGCTTATATGCAGTGTTGGGTGTAACTAGTAACTAAGTAATTAGTTACTGCAATTTAATGACTTTTCCCTTGAAAAGTAAAGTAAGGGATTACTCTTATTTTTCCTGTAATTTAATTACAGTTACTTCTGATGTAATTGAACTAAACATAAAACTGTGTAATATATTCAACAGTGGAAATGACATCAAAATTATAAGTCTAACTTTAAAATGTATGCTTTAATGAATCCTTCTCACATTTGTATACTTGTATACTTTAATACATTAATAATTGATGTAGTTATTTGTTATTTATTTGAATGAATTAAATAGGCTGTACTAAAGTAATTAGTAATAAGTAATTAACACTTTTTGGAGAGAGTGATTTGTACAGTAATCAAATTACACTATTGAATATGTAATTAGTAACTAGTAATTCATTACTTTTTCAGAGGAACTTTCCCAACACTGCTTATTTGTATTCAATTAACATACTGCATGGGTAAAAATCTCGAATTTACAGTTTTTAAAGATGGAAACATGTTTACAAAATGTGAATTGTCAAGTATTTTCATCAGGTTCTTTTAGAATAAAAACAGATCTCTGTAGTGGCCTTTAAAAAACCTTCACATGGTTGTTCCTTTTTTTTTTGAAGTTACAAAATCAAAACTGAACCCAAGCATTACAGGAATGATCCATTGCATGTTAAGAAAGAAAATGTCACACTTTCACACACACACAAAACATACAGTATTGTGTGTGACGTGTGGTTCATGACCCTCACTCGATGATGCTGATAACAGGTGGCTATTCTTTAGTTTTTTGCTGGGATAAAGTCAAAGCCCTGTGTTGTTATTTCTGTGCGTGGTCTGTAATGTAACACCCACCACACGTCTGTTTGATCCTGCCATCATTAAGAGCTCCGACGCGACACGAGCCACCGAGACAGTGTGTGAAATGTGATAGGATGGTGATTATATCATAACTTCACTGATGTGCACACTTTATAGTATTACATGCACATTTTTACATATCCAAATCACACTGCAGTGCTATAATGCTATATATTATGTGTATGTCCTTTGAATCGAACCCATGACCTTGGCATCGTTTGCTCCATGCTTTACTGTTTTTAGAAATATTTGGTAAAATATTGCTGTTTATATTACTTTTATGGTTTTCAAGTGTATTCAAGTATTCAAGTGACAAGTACTAAACGTTAACTCACAAGGTTAAACTTAAGCTAGATTTGTCTCGTCTGCAATCAAAAGTCAATATTATTGAAGATCTCATTATCATCTCAAACATTTCTCATTAAATTGACTGAAATCCAGATTATTTTACCTCTACAATCTACATTCATATACACCTCCATACTCTTCATGTGTCTGAACAATTACGCTCTCATTTGTTTCAGTTGAATTCCCCAAAGCTATTTTATGAGAAACATCTGCGACTGACTTGATACTTAAATGAAACAACTGAGCAAAAACATTTTCCTCTGGGCCACAGCACTGTGTGCTATTACATTTACGATCAATTAATCCTGATTCTTCCGTGGCAGATGACAGGTGGGATATCCCACGGATTTAAATTGGAGGAGGGATCAGAATATCATATGGGAAGGGACAGCAGCTCTTGTTTTAATGGCTCACTCATCTAATCCAGAGACTAGTGTTGGTATTGTTGGTAACAGACTGAAGCTGAAGAGTGATGGGCTGTAATCTGCTGTGCTTTACTCTTTTTTAAACCTTTTTAACATCTGGTTATAAAAGAGTACTACGAAATAATACATTAAAGTAAGGTTCATATTTAAAACACTCCAGTGGAACACACTGCAGAATTAAAACAACTCAGATTTACATACAGTATACTTTTGAAAGTAGCCTATACAGTATAGCAGATCTTCAAAAAACATAAATAGTAAAAAGCAGTATAAAGTTACATTATATTATATCACCATTATTTATCACTTAACACCACATGATTATTCTTGAACAATGGCATTTCCATTTCTTCTCTTTTTGCTTATGACAGTTAGGACAGAATCTTTTTAAAGTCCCCGTGAACCGGAAGTTGCGATTGTTTTTACTTCTGACGCATTTCCGAGTGAAAAGGAATTTCAAAGGAGACAATTAGTGGGCGTGGCTCGCGGCTTTTACTGCGAATTGATCGAATGTAAAAAACAGCTGTTGCATTTTGAAATGAAACTAGCAGCAGACTGACAGTTGAAGGGGAGGAGTTGACGGATGCTCCGCCCAAGCCGTGTAATTTACGTCATTTGAGATGGCTAGTCATTTCAGGGCGGAAGTGCATTTTAAGATTTTAACTGAATATTATGAGGGGACATGAATTAAAAAAATAAAATGGCCCACATTGCTAAGCTATTTACTATAAATGCTGCAATATTTCAGGAAAAAATAAGAATAGTCATTTTTAATTTCACTGGGACTTTTTTAAGGAATTTTAAAGGAAATATGGAAAGAGCACTACAATATTAAACAACATAAACTATATATATATATATATATATTAGTTTAAAGATGTGACTTTTATCTTAGACTATCATTTTCCATCAGATTCATCATGCTGCAGTCGTTATAACTTAACCAGACAACACGCAAAACACAGGTCAATGAAATTAATCTGTTGTGTAACTGTTTTGAATTTCTTGAGATTCAGAAAATGTCTATTCCATTCCTGCCATCCGACATCGACATGCTGTTGGTTACTTTACGTCTAACTCCGTAATTCAAAGAAAGACAGTTTTGACATCGAGTCACTGAAGATGACCGGACACAAACACTAGAGGGCGCCACATTTTCACCCAGTGAGCAAACTGAAGGCAAATAATGAAATAATACAAAAGGTGGTCATTAAAAAATATGGGGCATGGTTTGGTTATGTGGGACAGCTCTCTTCTGCCTATATAATCTTTACAAAGTGTAAATAACAGTTTACAGTTGGTATTAACTAATAAAGACATTGGTCAGATCTCAACAGAACAATGTAAAACACAGAAGGTTATTAATCTCTTATTTGGTTCTTCCTTAGTTGCCTATCAGTGGTAGTTCACTTCGTCACATTTGTGAGGTTATTGATGCATCAATACCATCGTTGCTTGTAATAAAGCTAAACTTTTCTGCCCTTTTACAAAAAGTAAACCCAATGTTGTTTGCTGTGGTTTATTCAGACACACCCTGTCCACGTTATGCAATTGACGTGAACATGATGCAAATGAAATGTCTAAAGAAAACATTTCCTAAGACATGTTAAAATACGATGTCCAACACGTTATCTTACTTTTTTAAAACATTATTGACACCTTATTCTTATTTGGTTGCTTTTAGATTGTCTGATAGTTTTGTGTGCGTGTTTTGACGCTTTGTCAATTGTATGCACAGAACCATAAAAACCGAAAGGAAAGACAAAAATCACATATGCTTCCTCTTTATTTCCCCGCCCTATTTTCATCAGTCGCGCAGCTGCGCGGTATTTATCCGCGGGCTCTGCCGCCGCCTTTGCGCGTGTGTATCCTTCCGCAGAGCCGGTGCGTCACAGCCGCAACACGCGCATCTGACGGCCGCCACAAACCCGGATTTTACATCTACTGTCGGGCGGTCTATCAGAGTTTGTGTTAATAAATCAGTTTATTGTTCTCATACGAGTTTCATCTGTCGTGTCCGGGTCGGTTTAGGCTTTATACGGCTAACGTTAGCCATGGCTGACATCGACAAACTCAACATAGACAGCATCATCCAGCGCCTGCTCGAGGGTGAGTTCAGACGTCAAACAGCGACAAAATTATTTTACAAGACGGCGAAATAATATCATAAATATTATTTTAATTACATATCTATATTTATCTGTGTGTCTTAGTTGTCTGACTCGCATTTATGTCTGTTGAGGTGAATTAGCAGAGCTAGCATTAGCTCTCATTTTTTACATGTCCAGTGGGTTTTGCCCCAAATCTTGCTAGTTCCCTACATAGACATCACATGTAGTATTTGAATATTAGATTATGTTGAGCGTTCTAGTTCTGGCAATATTCATTTGGAGCGTTCCCTAGGTAGACAACACTATGTGGTTCCAAGTCGCATCCGAGCTGTGTGAGTGTGCTCAAAACACAAATGCATAGACGTGTCCTATATGTGTGGCTATCAGAGTAACAATATTTCAGTTTTTTGTAGAATGGACCGTTCAGAGTGTTTTTTACAGGGTGACGTCATTAACAGAGTTCCCACACTGGAAGTTTAATGACTTAATATTGCACATTTATTTTCAGTCCACCTGCATAACAGGCAAGAACTTTTCTAAACTCAAGTTTAGTAGTAACGAATATTTGAAAAAAGAAACATGAAAATGTATTTGAGTTGTGTTTGTCATATTTGTATTTTATATGACATCTGTCACGCATGATATAAATCATGTACATCAGGATAACATGTTTTGTTCTCGGAGGATTATTCGTATTCATTGTAAACAAACAATGAATTTGGTAAATACTGCTTTGTGATTGGTGAGAAGGGTTTGTTTGTTGTTAATACTTTGTAATGAGAATATACAGTATGAATTTGGTAACGTCGTATTGGTCTTTGACAATATACTCTATTGTGGCGGTCAAAGGTTTCAATAATCATGTCTTGTCATAGTTCACTTGCAGAAAGGATGTTGACACCTTGAATCATCTTCACATATGTTTACAGGAACAGCTGAAATGGATTGAATCATCATCATCAAAATTTAATCATTTATCATATTAAATCAGTAGTTGTTTAACAGTAATGTTTATTAGAAATATTCATGTCACTCAAGTGTGTAATGGGCATACCCTCTGTTTTTATTGTGCTGACAGCATAGTGAGGCTCAGAGATGACGTATTTTTGTATGCAAACCCCGGAAGCGAGTTAGCATTTTACGACTTCCGGTTCCTTCACTCTAATGTCTATTGGTTCCATGTCTATTGGTTCTTTGAATGGGTTTTTGGTAAATCGCCCGAAATAAGATCTATGGCTAACAAAACCTCTGAATATTTTCACGTTTTATTTTATGACATTAAACACCAATCATAATCCGCTTGTGACTTTTTTAAAGCCTTTATTGTGTCTTAAAAACGGCGGTTGCTAACAAGTTGCTAAAAGCGACTACTTCCTTTGGCTGTGACATAGACGTCATCGCGCTTCTAAAGCGCACAAATAATGCAACATGGGCACAAATCTCTTAAATCGTAGATGTGGATTCATACACGGAGTAATAATTTACCAGGGAACACATTTTTATTTAGTTTGAAAGAGTTGTCGGAGGATTGGTGGTGGTGACGTTGATTTAGAGCGACCATAAATGTAGTCTGTTTATAGCATCGTGTTAGCTTTTTTACTTCTGACGATTGTATTTCTGCTTCAAAAATAACAAATGTGGTGTAAAGATTGTCTTGATAGACAAAACGTGTAATTGTCATAACCCTTTGTTGAACACAGAGCTTATTTTTTGCGATTTTCCAAAAGTCTATGGGAAAAATGCCTAGGCTTTCGGTCGAGGGAACCCGTGCGCCAGTAACTTCCGTGTTGGCATACAAAAACACGTCATCTCTTTGGCTCCCTATTGGCTTTGAATAGTTTGTAGTCAATGTGTCATTGAAGTGTGTACATTTAGGATGAAAATCGTCATTCTTTTGACTTTTTCCATAAAGTCTGGTTCGTTATTCCCTTATTAAACGTCTTGTCTTTTTGTCTGAACCTTTTTAAAATTTAGAATTTTTCTTCACATTTACGTCTGTGTGCTTCACATTGGTTGTTTTAATGTCTTAGAGCTATTTATTGAACAATCTTTGTAAGTTCTTCAGGAAAAATGTGAAGATGCAACTTATTTCTGGAGCTACGACAGCTAGAGGCGTAATCCGCTATTGTTAATTTTGGCCTGGAATCATCCACACTGATCACACTGACATGCAAAGCAACCAACCCAACCACCCTTCTGAATGTTTTATCTTGTCGAAGACATCTTATCACTAATGCATATCAAGTTTACTTGCAAACAAATATTGTACTTCAGAAGTGCTCATTGAACCGACCTAGACCTCGCAAAGACTGCTATAAAAGATACGGCTAATAATCTACTGTGTTGTTTAAGCTTGAAACTTGTGTTTTGGTGTATCGCGTGTCCTATTAAAAGAGGAGAAACTCTCTTAATTTCTCTCCTCCAGCAGAACACTGTTTGAACGAACAGAATGTTTTAATAATTAAACATTTCGCAGAAGAGCTGTTTTGAGTTTACCCTGCGTAAAGAAACAGGGTTTTGGGGCCAGACACATTTTTTTCGTATGGGTTGATCTCACGATACGCTATACACCTCCCAGCGTTTCTTAGAAACCTCTCCCTGTTCTTTTCCATCCCGTCAGAGTTAAGACGCACTTTGAGTATTGCTATACAGCCTAGAAACCTGGCCGGGGTGCGAGGCTGTGCTGGTATTAAAACGGCTGTTCTCTTGGCAGTCTCTGTTGTGTTACGCTTATGTAACCGCACACAAGGAACCGACTCATATAGGGAGTGTGTATTCACAACCCATAGTCATGTGTGTCAAGATTGGGTGTTTTCAGATTCATGAATGGAAATGTTTAATATAGTTAAAAAGTTTTGATAATCGTCTGATTGTGTCTGTCAGAGTTTCGTTTGAATAGATAGTGTTATGTGTTCTGTTTGTTGTACAGTGACTCGCCCGTGTTTTAAAGATGGGGTAACATGCTATGTTATGCATTCTGACTTCTTTACACTGTTAAACGTGCCGGCTTCTCATGCTTAACATGGTCAACTTGTTAAAAAACGAGTTGGACGTATGACGTAGTATTTCTGTGCTTGATACACTCCCCCAGCACTCCAACTTGTTTCGGAAAGTTTTTTATAATGCCGGTTTCGTAACAATGATGTAAAAAAACATGAAGGGATTAATGCGATGATGTGTTGTGTGCTCGTGCTGTAGTTCCGTCCCCCTGCCGCCTCCAGCAGCTCGCCTTTTTCCGCAAATAATGGTACAGCTGTATCTCCCTTTTATAAATTTGATCAAACTAAATACTCTTTGAATATATGAAGTAGACATATGCCCGGTTAACCGAAAATATGTATCACGTGATTTATGCACAATTTGTGAGTGCAGTACGGTAAAATGCTGCTGCATCCGAAAGCCAGAGGGCGCTCTCGTGCAGAAACTCCAAATACGCACTGCAGAAGAAGACCTTAACACACGTAGATCTAGGAAATGCCTGAGGACATGTTTTTATCACCGATCCTCAAGCCTCCTCAGGTATTTTTATGATAATAAAGTAGGGCTGGGCGATATGGCAAAAAAGTAAACTCGATAGTTTTTTTCTATATTGATCGATAACGATATTTATTTCGATATATATTTAATAAAAAAACTGTATTTAAAAGAATCTATTTTAAATACAGTTTGTTAACAAAAGTTAACCTTTAACCAGTTAAAATTCAATTAAATTAATGCACTGTTGCAACACAGAGGATATTAGGCCATAAACAACATGTAGCAGTTCATTCAGTCTCATTTTGACTCCATTGACTCGTTAAGTAAAGGGAGTGTTCATTCAGTACATTCAACCAATGAAAGGGTTTCGTTACTGCGTACATTCGAACGCTATTGGCTCAGCACCTGCGCACATACATAACGCTGCAATAATGTCTTGCTGGAGTAGTGGGATTCATTCAATGCATTCAGTGAACCTTAAAGACATCTCACATACACTGTGGTACATTTCTTTAATGATGCAAGCATCTTACATACAAGGTTCAATATTTTAATGTGCACACAAACTCACTTCATTACATCTCTGATCTGTACAGGGCGGCGCTGGTTTGTTTCATAAGCACCAGCTCATGTTAGCAGGTATGTTAACGATGGATATAAAAACGTTTGTGCTTGAGTTTCGAAGTAACTCGCTTGCAATTGCGCCTCAAGTTTGTTTTGTTTAACCGGCGATTGCGAAAAAAATGAGACACTTGATAAACCGCGTGATGACAACTCGAGGTTAGTTTCACCTTTGTTTCCGCTTCCAGTAATGTTTTCCTCCTCATGTTGAGTTTTCTTTGCCAAGTGCAGTATGAAATGGACTTTGTACTTTGACGCGCATGATAAAAGCTGCACGCTGACTGACTGTTGTTGTGTTTATTTCTGCGTTCTGTTAGACTGTAAAATTAATCCAGACAATAGCTTATCATCGGTTTTGAAATACATTCTATCGCGATTCGATATGATATCGTTTATCGGCACAGCCCTATAATAAAGTATATTTATAATGATCATGTTTGACGGGTGTTGCTGTTTTAAATGCACGTTATAAGCGACTTAAACTTGCACTGCTTTTAGATCGAGCAGCATTTCCTACTGATCCCAGAGCCGTGCTTCACGGACAAACAACGCATCAATAAATAATCGATATTTTGCATTATCGCAGCCAACTCGGTTTCAGCAGGATTTAGTGCTAACCGCAGTTAACCGGGCACATGTCTAATATGAAGTATGCAATACTACTGTATAGTTACTCAAGAATAATATGAGATTTGCAGAAACTGCGTGTGTTACCTCATCTTTTAACTCATGACAGGTATTTTGGTGTTCTAGGGCTGTGTGATATTAAAGAAAAATGCGATAACATGCTAAATAATGCGATATTCAATATGCAATACGATATTTCTTTTTCTAAAATCTATTTAAACTCAATTTTAAAATGTATTGAAAAAATTATGTAATCAAAAGTGCTGCACTATATTAAAGAAAAATGTGATATACAATAATTTGCTAAATAATGCGATGTGCTATAGAATAAAGGTTCAAGTTTGTAAAATATATATTTAAAAACTGAAAATGATATAACCAACAAACATATTTTACAATACAATATTTCTGATTATTGATCATCTTCCACACATCAGACACAGTCTCTCTGCTATCTGCATCAACCTAACACTTATAGACTACAGACCACTTATAAACACTGTAGACAGACGCACTTCAGGTTTCAGTTTTATTTACTTTTTTTTTTAAATCTCACATATATATTTGAAACTTTAAGATATTCGTTTTACATTTTGATTCGGTTAAAAGTTTTAAATAATTCAGTTATTGACAAATTTCGCGATATGCATATTTGCGATATTTAGATCATTTCGTTATATTGCACAGCCCTATTGTGTACGCAGGTTTTACACTCGCTAATATACTTCAAATAAAGTCAAACTGACCTACAACAGTCTCTCCGGCTTTCTGTTGTGGCTTTGCTTGAGATTAGTAGTGTGTTTTGGAAATAATGTGCATTGTGGCTGCAAAGTGCTTCGGTTTCACTTTTTTCTTCATGTTTATGTTATTCCAAGTATTTTTTGGCTTAGGTTGTATTGTACTGACACGCAAGTGCTTTTATAGCAGATAACAATATTTTGATCTGACTGTTGATCCTTGAGTATATTTGATGGTTAATCAGACGGTCACATTAGATTATTTGTACCAAGTTCTGAGAATCTGTAAATGACTGAATATCCCGATCATGCAGGGATGTGTTTCCTGTAGGCGATGTATGCAGTAGTAAAATTGTTGCGCAACACGTAGTGTGTGTTATGCGAGTTCGCAGGCATGTGTGCAGTTGTTCTGCTGATGTAAGAAGGTGTTGTTTGGAATGTGTGTCTCATTCTAGAGAGTTTGTGTGTGCTGTTTTTGTGTTGTTATTCTTGTTTAGATCACAGTTTAAAGCGGATATGTTCAGTACGCAGCAGAATCATGCCAGAGCTGCAGTATTGAGCTGCTTTCCTATGTGCCAGTTGCTCAAAACAAGCGTTAAAAATAGAAATGATGGGCAGAAACAGGGCAGCTGAGTGCACAGGCCGAGCTTTGACTGTTCCCTTGAGCAGAGCTCCTGCAAAATAAATCTGAGACTGAGAGATGGAAGTGGCAGGCAGGACTCAGGAGGCTGTACATGATGGGAAAAGGGGATCCGGTCCGATCTGAACTGCTTTACGCGTTACACTTGAATCCTGTAGATCTCTTTGATCCTTCTCAAGTAGGCCACAGAAGATGACTTCAGTAATGCAAACCTACTTCACTGGCATTCTTGTACATCATAAAATGCTCTGGTGTAGAAATCTGTGTCTGCACGTAACATTTGTACATATTGTACGTCATTAAGAGGTAAATTGTGTAATAAAGAATGTACTGAGCATGGATGCTTTTGGCGCAACAGGATTTGGTCATTTACACCTCTGACAAAAATCGAAAGTGTTTTGTTGTGGTTTTAAAATTAGTATTTAGAGTTTTTGTTTTGTGCACTTTTGTTTGTTGTTTGTTTCGGTTTGTTATTCTGAAATGTAGGGCTGCAACTAACGATTATTTTGATAATCGATTAGTTGGACGATTATTTTTTCGATTAATCAGATAAAAAGTTTAATGGGATCTTTTGCTTATAATGACTAAATCAGAGATGGGAAACATATACACAACTGAACTCATTTGCCTTCTCCCAAAATGTTGTGGATGTCTCCCTAATTAACACACCAAGACTGAGTTGATTCATGTGCGTCATATTAGAAGCAGCTGACAATAGCCTCTCCCAAACGTGGGAGGGAGGGGGCGGTTGGCCAAAGAAATCTTTTTTTTTGTGGCATGAAAAGTGAGATATTTGTCATTCAAATGTAGTGAAGTACCGTAAAAAGTATCAAGAAAAAATAATATGTAAGTATAGTACAAAAAGTGTACTTTGTTACTTCCCACCTCTGATATAAATAAACCCCAAATCAGGGTATTTAGCCCATATGTACTTTGCAAAGTGCAAACGCCACACATTGGGTTTTACAAATATAATCTTTAATTTGGTCATTTAAAACACCTCTCCCTTTAAAACCGCGCGGCTTTAAGAGATGCATGCAAAACACGTCTGACTTTAAAACTGCGCAACTTGTGCTGCACGGAGACGCATGCAGGGAAAGACACGTCTGACTTTAAAACTGCGCAACTTGTGCTGCACGGAGACGCATGCAGGGAAAGATACGTCTGACTTTAAAACTGCGCACCTCGCGCTGCACAGAGAGACCTGTTTGACTTTAAAACTGCAGCTCATGCTGCATGGAGGGACATTTAAAAGGGAAGAAGACGCGCTTGATTTATAACTGCGCAGCTCGCAAGTGACGTCACAGACCAACTAATCGATAATGAAATTTGTTGACCACTATTTTCATTATCGATAATTATCGATTAGTTGTTGCAGCCCTACTGCAATGCGGTTCATCGTTTGACAGCCTCTGTGTCATAAACATAATTTTAGTTTACTATGATTTGTGATCTGGTTTGTTTCTCCCTTTTGATATTTATTTTGTTGACGGTGTGTTTGTTTGTGCGATTGCAGTGAGGGGATCGAAGCCCGGAAAGAACGTTCAGCTTCATGAGAATGAAATCCGTGGCTTGTGTCTGAAATCCAGAGAAATCTTCCTCAGTCAGCCCATCCTTCTGGAGCTGGAGGCTCCGCTGAAGATCTGCGGTGAGAAACGCACACAAACACACGCTCTACTGTATCAACCATTAAAATCACACCACGTGTTTGACTTTCAACTTACGATTGATTGAACACACATTCACTAACATCACTGAGTTAACCTCTTCAATTAATATTCTTCTCATTGTAGTTGAAACGGTTTAGTTATTTAACTGTGTCCCACACGTTTTCTTTTGAGTTGTATAATTAATTTAGCATTATAGCATTGAATGTGTCTTCACGAGGGCTTTATACTGGAGTCCGTGGAGATTTGTTTAATGGGTTGGATGACATCGTGTCATCATGAAATGACCTCACCAGCAGGTGATGATGATATGATCAGAACATCAACTCTCATCCCCACAGGTGATATCCACGGGCAGTACTACGATCTGCTCAGGCTCTTTGAGTATGGAGGATACCCACCCGAGAGCAACTACCTGTTCCTGGGCGACTACGTGGACCGCGGCAAACAGTCTCTGGAAACCATCTGTCTGCTGCTGGCGTACAAGATCAAATACCCCGAGAACTTCTTCCTGCTGAGAGGGAATCACGAGTGTGCCTCCATCAATCGCATCTATGGCTTTTATGATGAGTGTGAGTATGAACAGTGGTTTAGCCACGTGAACATGTGGATGTTTTCATAATATTGTAGTACAGCAGGACATTAGTACAGAACAGAACTGTTTGTTCTGTGCAGAATTAATTATTGAGAGAGAGAGAGAGGCAGGCGGAGCCGAGGGTGAATTGTGTATTTTTAGCACAGACCTCTCTCTATATTCATTGACACTGTAATGTCTTAAACGCTGTACTGTGGTGTGTGTTTATGTTGGTGTTTGTTTGCTGTTCAGGCCGGAGACGCTACAACATCAAGCTCTGGAAGACCTTCACGGACTGTTTCAACTGTCTGCCCATCGCCGCCATTGTGGACGAGAAGATCTTTTGTTGTCATGGAGGTGGGTGTGGCTCTGTTTGGTGACAGCAGAATTTTATTTGGGGGTCCCCCTGTGCCCCCGATACAATCAACTATTTTCAATGTTTGATTATTTGCACGCATGCTTTAAACCTAACACACCCAGTTCTATCAGTTGTATCTGTGTTGTGTTGTGATTGTCAAAACATTTGATAATTGTATTACTTCCAATTTTAGGTGAACTGTCCCTTTAAATTATGAGCACAGACCATACAAAGGTTGTGGAATTTATTGTTCAATGCGTTTAACTATTTGCAAACATTTTATTTAAAAAATCATTTTAATTTAATTTGAACCACAATCTATAGACACATTTTTAAAGGGTGATTCACATTTCGCGTCTAAAACCGTGCGGAAGATGTGAGCCGCGCCACTTTCTCTAGTCAAATGACCCGCTGTGTGTGCGCGGCACTCTGAAAAGTTGAGCTTTTCCATCTCGATGCCGCGTCTAGAAAAATGTGGTTTGAGCACCGGATGCGCGTCGTGACCGCGTCGCTCCCTATTTGCGCGCGCCTAGTGCGTGTCTACATTTAGAATAACACAGCCTTTGAGGATGATTTAATCTTTTTTATTTATTTAGTGTATTTACTTGATAACCATTAAATTAATTTACAGTATGCACACAATTATTCTAACCTTATCCCAAATACAACGCTGAATTGACAGATAATTATAAATTACATGAATCGCATAGATTACGTAAGGGATAATCCACAGCTAGCCATGCGTTAAAGGGTTTTAATTCACGACGTAGAGGCTTATACCTTGGTCATTTGCCAAGTTAAAGCTGTTATTGATGTTTACAGTGTCAGTTTAGATCAAACAGGTGAAAATGACGGTTATTTTGTCAGTTCATTTTAAATGTAATCAAACTGACTGGAGTTACCCGTGCGTTAAAGGATTTTAATGCACACCTTCCAGCCAATCAGAATCCAGTATTCAAACAGACCATGGTATAAATATTTTTGATCTAAATCAGCATTTTGACATTTGCATCAGTGAATACTGTCGGATGTTCAACATTTCTATCGTGAAACACTTAACAGTTGTCAATAATTGAATGTTTTTAGTCACTTACAGCATAGCGTGTGTGGCACAGCACTCTTTCGACTTTAAAACTGAAGTGTCTTGCTGAACTACAGCTGACGCTCCATCTTCTTTGATTTGATTGGTCACTGCTCAGCTCCGTAACCAGTAACTCCCGCCTCCTTTCATTTGAGTGGCCACCTCACTTATTTTGATGTTGCAATGTTGCATTTAGTCAGTAATAATTTCATGTGCCCTTGGGGGCCCCCTAGTGGCGGCAACGCCCTAAGCAGCTGCTTAGTTGGCTTATAGGGAGCGCCGGCTCAGGGTGACCGACAGCCAATCATATACTCTACTAAGTGCATGAATGTTTTAGAAGGTAGACACTTAGAAACTTCCACATCCAAGATATTAGTCAAACTGTGATGGCAAACTGGACTCTGGAAAGACCGTATTATTTGTTTAAGGTGACACCCGGTGCATCATTTCTATAGATGTGTGCCCGTTACGAGCTTTTTTTATCAGCCGTGTTGATCTGACAATTATGCAGTTGAAAGCGATAACACTGGGTTTGCAGACGTGCGGTGCAAATCAGGATTAATGATTAACTAGTAACAGGATTACGTGTACCCAGAGTTAGAAATGACTATTGTTCTAGAACAAGAGAAAGTCAAATATCAACATAAAATGATGATTGTCTTCATTTACAGTAAAAACAAATGATCTCCAGTTTTGTTTAGAACGTCTTTATTTAGAAAACAGGATTGTAGTGCACTGCCCATCACAGATTGAGTTTTCTCTAGAACGTCACATATGATCTTTTCTGTGCCGGTGTTCTTCAGGCTTGTCTCCAGACCTGCAGTCTATGGAGCAGATCAGATGAATCATGAGACCCACAGATGTTCCAGATCAAGGTCTCCTGTGTGATCTGCTGTGGTCGGATCCAGATAAAGATGTGCTGGGCTGGGGTGAGAACGACAGGGGCGTCTCCTTCACTTTTGGAGCTGAAGTGGTAGCCAAGTTCCTCCACAAACACGACCTGGATCTCATCTGCCGGGCCCATCAGGTGACTTCCTCGCATTCAGACTAAATCTAGTTTCACATTTATCCACCCTGAATAATCAAGCCCATCAGCCTCGTGGAGCTGGAATAATCCCCAGCATCGAGACATAGATGAACCGTGACTCGCATCTACCTTTCATGAAAGTGCTTCGAGTCAGACTGGTTCGTACCTAGCCAAAGCAGATGAGTCTGCACGTTTGAGATGACGTCTTTGACATCGAGACTTCTGCTTTTCTATGTGAAGAGCGGGTGTGATCCTCACAGCAGCTGTGTGTTCTGTTCCTATAGTTGCAAACACTAAACACTCTCTGTGTTCCGTCTGCCGCTGCCGTGTTGTGTAAGATTAGTGTTTCTAATATAAGATAGGCTGACATCTGGCATCGCCCGGTGTTGCTCGGAAGCCGTAAATACGATAGACTTACAATAGATACACGAGGGCCAAAGTATCAACATTTGGACTTTATTCCTACGTGATGAGTGTGGAAGTGTTTTCTGTAAACTTGATGAGCTCAGTCATGGAAACAGACGGTCTGATGTTCAGATGCTGTTACTTGTTCGACCACTAGGTGGCCTGCTTGCGTCACCATATAAATGAATGGGCAGCTAGAGAAAAGGAATCAGGATTTTTTAGGTCGCACATTTTCTGTGATAGCTGCGTATAGTACACGCTCATCCACGTGTCCAAACATTGAGATCGAGATGTAGCCCATGGTTCATACACGTTTCATGTCTATATCTGTCTCTCTCTATACGCTCTTCTGTACGTCCTGATTGTTGTTTCTCTAGCTCAGTTAGTATAGCATTGTGCTAGCAACACCGAGGTCATGGGTTTGATCTCCAGGCAACACACAGATGAAAAAAGGGTCGATTGAAGGCACAGATGTATAAATGTAAATTGTCATGTAGGTGGTGGAAGACGGCTACGAGTTCTTTGCTAAGAGGCAGCTGGTGACCCTGTTCTCCGCACCGAACTACTGTGGAGAGTTCGATAACGCCGGAGCCATGATGAGCGTAGACGAGACCCTCATGTGTTCTTTTCAGGTGCACAGCCGTCTTTATTTTACACGCCGCTTCTGCTCACTGTATTATACATTCAATATAAATCAGCTGAATCCAAGAACCGTTTTTGTCTTTGCTTCTAATCAAATATATTTGCTTTCCTAAAGATTTTGAAACCAGCTGAGAAGAAGAAACCAAACTCCAGTCGCCCAGTGACCCCACCCAGGAACATGGTGACCAAACAGGCCAAGAAATGAGGCGGGACTTCATCATACAGTCTTCATGCGTCACAGTTTGGGAGGCGTGTCGATCTGGCTTCCACTGACTGGGAACTGTTGACTGCGTGTGTTGTTTTAATTCTTGTATTTTTCTTCCGTTTACGTCCTTTTTCACCAGCGACACGTGGACTCCGATATTAGAGGGGTTTTTTTGTTTTGTTTTTTTGGAGACAGCAATGGCTTTTATAACCTTAACTACTTCAGGATGACACATCTTGGTTTTAAGCAAGCTCCGCCCAATGTAACCATGACAACACCCTTTCCCCGTTTATAAATACAGGGAGAAACTCTGGAGTTTTAAATCGAATTCTATGTTTCACACGATATCCGCTCCTAACGGCTCGTTCAGACCACTGTGAACAAACGAAATGTTTTCACTTGATAGTACGAAGTAGATAGCACCTAAAACATGTTTGTTCTTTTGTGCCATGAGATTTGATATTCAGTCCACTCATGTTTTACAATACTTTTGTCGTTATTGTGTCTTGGAATTCTTTTAAAAGCCGAAAGCAGGATATAACAGAACATGAATGAATGAATGTTTGAAATCTGTTTGCAGTATTTGGTGTGAAAGCTTGTGCGTATGCGAGTGAGAGACGTGGAATGAAGGAAATGAAGATTCTTTGAGGTGGTAACCAACTTAATGTTCAGTTTGTATGTCTAAGTTGTTTGTTTTCCTGTTCGTTTTTGACAAGATGCCTTGTATTCTTACTCCATTATGTCTGGTATCAGTTGATTCATGTAACCGGCGATGTGTTTGCGTCGCATTATGGGCATGTTGATTGATTTATCACAAAAGGACTTTTTTGTTGCATGCATCTAGTATTCGAATAAGACACAGGGCCTTGGCTTTCTCAGGGCATGCGACATTCAGCATGCCTTTAGAATAATGTAGCTCCTCATCAGGTATATCACATCAGGAAAACTTTTTTCTTGCAAATTTTTACAGTATTTCATATAAATTCTATGTGTAACCTAAACCCACTGTAAATATACAGGAAATGTTTTGTCCAGTCTTGGCAATAATTCAGTTTTCACTCTATAAATAAATGGGAGGAGTGAGAATTGCACTTGTTGTTTTTGTTATCTGTTTTTATTCATGTTGTGGTCCTCAAAAATATTTGATTTCTCTCAAAATTAAGTCGTTTATAATTTCCTCTGAGATTTTACCACCTAAAATCTATATCTATAGAGACACCTACCATCCAGTCAGTTTTCTATCAATAAATCCTACTCTAAAAAGTTTTATTGTGATTTACTCAATTTCTTTGGTGACACAATTTACACTCAAAAACATCGAGTACATTTTAAACCTGTGAAATCAATGAATTATTACTGTAAAAATTGAGTAAATTTAAGTAAATCTGAATAACTAAATTATTTTCAATTTCAAATAAAATTGAGTATAAAATAACTGAGTTACTCATGATGCGCAGAATTTATCGTTTATATCGCGGGAAGACTAATTCCTATCGTGTGGGGAATTTCTACCGGTATATCGCAAACGATATAATATCGCCCATCCCTAATTCAAACAGACCATGGTATAAATATTTTTGATCTAAATCAGCATTTTGACATTTGCATCAGTGAATACTGTCGGATGTTCAACATTTCTATCGTGAAACACTTAACAGTTGTCAATAATTGAATGTTTTTAGTCACTTACAGCATAGCGTGTGTGGCACAGCACTCTTTCGACTTTAAAACTGAAGTGTCTTGCTGAACTACAGCTGACGCTCCATCTTCTTTGATTTGATTGGTCACTGCTCAGCTCCGTAACCAGTAACTCCCGCCTCCTTTCATTTGAGTGGCCACCTCACTTATTTTGATGTTGCAATGTTGCATTTAGTCAGTAATAATTTCATGTGCCCTTGGGGGCCCCCTAGTGGCGGCAACGCCCTAAGCAGCTGCTTAGTTGGCTTATAGGGAGCGCCGGCTCAGGGTGACCGACAGCCAATCATATACTCTACTAAGTGCATGAATGTTTTAGAAGGTAGACACTTAGAAACTTCCACATCCAAGATATTAGTCAAACTGTGATGGCAAACTGGACTCTGGAAAGACCGTATTATTTGTTTAAGGTGACACCCGGTGCATCATTTCTATAGATGTGTGCCCGTTACGAGCTTTTTTTATCAGCCGTGTTGATCTGACAATTATGCAGTTGAAAGCGATAACACTGGGTTTGCAGACGTGCGGTGCAAATCAGGATTAATGATTAACTAGTAACAGGATTACGTGTACCCAGAGTTAGAAATGACTATTGTTCTAGAACAAGAGAAAGTCAAATATCAACATAAAATGATGATTGTCTTCATTTACAGTAAAAACAAATGATCTCCAGTTTTGTTTAGAACGTCTTTATTTAGAAAACAGGATTGTAGTGCACTGCCCATCACAGATTGAGTTTTCTCTAGAACGTCACATATGATCTTTTCTGTGCCGGTGTTCTTCAGGCTTGTCTCCAGACCTGCAGTCTATGGAGCAGATCAGATGAATCATGAGACCCACAGATGTTCCAGATCAAGGTCTCCTGTGTGATCTGCTGTGGTCGGATCCAGATAAAGATGTGCTGGGCTGGGGTGAGAACGACAGGGGCGTCTCCTTCACTTTTGGAGCTGAAGTGGTAGCCAAGTTCCTCCACAAACACGACCTGGATCTCATCTGCCGGGCCCATCAGGTGACTTCCTCGCATTCAGACTAAATCTAGTTTCACATTTATCCACCCTGAATAATCAAGCCCATCAGCCTCGTGGAGCTGGAATAATCCCCAGCATCGAGACATAGATGAACCGTGACTCGCATCTACCTTTCATGAAAGTGCTTCGAGTCAGACTGGTTCGTACCTAGCCAAAGCAGATGAGTCTGCACGTTTGAGATGACGTCTTTGACATCGAGACTTCTGCTTTTCTATGTGAAGAGCGGGTGTGATCCTCACAGCAGCTGTGTGTTCTGTTCCTATAGTTGCAAACACTAAACACTCTCTGTGTTCCGTCTGCCGCTGCCGTGTTGTGTAAGATTAGTGTTTCTAATATAAGATAGGCTGACATCTGGCATCGCCCGGTGTTGCTCGGAAGCCGTAAATACGATAGACTTACAATAGATACACGAGGGCCAAAGTATCAACATTTGGACTTTATTCCTACGTGATGAGTGTGGAAGTGTTTTCTGTAAACTTGATGAGCTCAGTCATGGAAACAGACGGTCTGATGTTCAGATGCTGTTACTTGTTCGACCACTAGGTGGCCTGCTTGCGTCACCATATAAATGAATGGGCAGCTAGAGAAAAGGAATCAGGATTTTTTAGGTCGCACATTTTCTGTGATAGCTGCGTATAGTACACGCTCATCCACGTGTCCAAACATTGAGATCGAGATGTAGCCCATGGTTCATACACGTTTCATGTCTATATCTGTCTCTCTCTATACGCTCTTCTGTACGTCCTGATTGTTGTTTCTCTAGCTCAGTTAGTATAGCATTGTGCTAGCAACACCGAGGTCATGGGTTTGATCTCCAGGCAACACACAGATGAAAAAAGGGTCGATTGAAGGCACAGATGTATAAATGTAAATTGTCATGTAGGTGGTGGAAGACGGCTACGAGTTCTTTGCTAAGAGGCAGCTGGTGACCCTGTTCTCCGCACCGAACTACTGTGGAGAGTTCGATAACGCCGGAGCCATGATGAGCGTAGACGAGACCCTCATGTGTTCTTTTCAGGTGCACAGCCGTCTTTATTTTACACGCCGCTTCTGCTCACTGTATTATACATTCAATATAAATCAGCTGAATCCAAGAACCGTTTTTGTCTTTGCTTCTAATCAAATATATTTGCTTTCCTAAAGATTTTGAAACCAGCTGAGAAGAAGAAACCAAACTCCAGTCGCCCAGTGACCCCACCCAGGAACATGGTGACCAAACAGGCCAAGAAATGAGGCGGGACTTCATCATACAGTCTTCATGCGTCACAGTTTGGGAGGCGTGTCGATCTGGCTTCCACTGACTGGGAACTGTTGACTGCGTGTGTTGTTTTAATTCTTCTTGTATTTTTCTTCCGTTTACGTCCTTTTTCACCAGCGACACGTGGACTCCGATATTAGAGGGGTTTTTTTGTTTTGTTTTTTTGGAGACAGCAATGGCTTTTATAACCTTAACTACTTCAGGATGACACATCTTGGTTTTAAGCAAGCTCCGCCCAATGTAACCATGACAACACCCTTTCCCCGTTTATAAATACAGGGAGAAACTCTGGAGTTTTAAATCGAATTCTATGTTTCACACGATATCCGCTCCTAACGGCTCGTTCAGACCACTGTGAACAAACGAAATGTTTTCACTTGATAGTACGAAGTAGATAGCACCTAAAACATGTTTGTTCTTTTGTGCCATGAGATTTGATATTCAGTCCACTCATGTTTTACAATACTTTTGTCGTTATTGTGTCTTGGAATTCTTTTAAAAGCCGAAAGCAGGATATAACAGAACATGAATGAATGAATGTTTGAAATCTGTTTGCAGTATTTGGTGTGAAAGCTTGTGCGTATGCGAGTGAGAGACGTGGAATGAAGGAAATGAAGATTCTTTGAGGTGGTAACCAACTTAATGTTCAGTTTGTATGTCTAAGTTGTTTGTTTTCCTGTTCGTTTTTGACAAGATGCCTTGTATTCTTACTCCATTATGTCTGGTATCAGTTGATTCATGTAACCGGCGATGTGTTTGCGTCGCATTATGGGCATGTTGATTGATTTATCACAAAAGGACTTTTTTGTTGCATGCATCTAGTATTCGAATAAGACACAGGGCCTTGGCTTTCTCAGGGCATGCGACATTCAGCATGCCTTTAGAATAATGTAGCTCCTCATCAGGTATATCACATCAGGAAAACTTTTTTCTTGCAAATTTTTACAGTATTTCATATAAATTCTATGTGTAACCTAAACCCACTGTAAATATACAGGAAATGTTTTGTCCAGTCTTGGCAATAATTCAGTTTTCACTCTATAAATAAATGGGAGGAGTGAGAATTGCACTTGTTGTTTTTGTTATCTGTTTTTATTCATGTTGTGGTCCTCAAAAATATTTGATTTCTCTCAAAATTAAGTCGTTTATAATTTCCTCTGAGATTTTACCACCTAAAATCTATATCTATAGAGACACTTACCATCCAGTCAGTTTTCTATCAATAAATCCTACTCTAAAAAGTTTTATTGTGATTTACTCAATTTCTTTGGTGACACAATTTACACTCAAAAACATCGAGTACATTTTAAACCTGTGAAATCAATGAATTATTACTGTAAAAATTGAGTAAATTTAAGTAAATCTGAATAACTAAATTATTTTCAATTTCAAATAAAATTGAGTATAAAATAACTGAGTTACTCATGATGCGCATGTGATCACTTTAGCCGCGAATTTTACTTTATTTAATCAGTTGTGTTAACGACAATTGATAGGAATTACTTGATTATTTAAATTTTTAAAACTGATCAGTACAAGTAAATGATCCTCAAAATATTTATAATGGAATTCACCTAAATATTAAGGGGACATAAAAAATATAATTTCATGTAAAACTTAATATATGTACATTTTACAAAAATTAACAGTTGGGTTTTAAGTCGATTTTTTACATGTCCCACTGAAAAAATAACTTGAATGATAAAAAAAGTTAATATAGCTTTTTATTTTTGTGATATTTACCAAGCCACTGAATTATTTTACAGAGTGTATGTAAACGCTCAGATTTATTAGTCATAAGCAGAAGATCTCTGGTCATGGTCTCTGGAGACCGTGTTGTCGGTCATAAAGGACTTTATTGATTCACTAAGATTTTCTACACTGTTGTATCAGTATATAAAATGAATTTAAATCAATACATTTTTTAAGGTAAAATAAATATAAATTCAGGATGATGCGTTGAGTGATTTCTAACATGTGCATTGTTTTAAAGCAGCTTTACAGGAAACACTTTACTACAAACAAATATACAGCTTGTGATACAATATTTTTCTCTTTTCTAGACAGATTAGATATAAATATATTTCACTATATTGTTTTATTAAGAGTTCATTCAGTTCATTTGAAGCATTTGTTTCTCTGACAACGCTCACAATGTGAAAATATAGATCACTTTCTGTCATCAATAATAAAACCATATATTGATTTACAGCTGCAGAATACTGAAGAGGAAATAAAGAGCAGCAGATAAAAGATGTTGAGGTATCTGACAGCCTTTAATTCATTGTGGTTTTACCATTAGCCAGTAAATGCAGAATCTGCCAAATGTAAAAGCTTTCTACTAATGGAAAAACTCAAATTACTGATGTGACTGAACAGAATAAAAACGTCATACTCCGTAACGCAGAATGACTATTAAATGTTTTCTTATAATCACTCCTTAGGTTTCATCAAATGTTCATGAGATTTTAACGGCTCAAAAAGCCAACGGTAGTTTTGACATGGGTTACGTTGACCAAGATCACGGTCAAAACAAACATAACCCAATTTTAAAGAGTACATAACTAGGGATTTTTAAGGTCCTACTTTGGTTTATGGAGTGTCCAACAACAAGTTTATGTACAAAGGTGGTGTAAAAACACTATTATTTCGTAATAATAGGTAATTATTCTTACCTTACTTTGGGGGAGAAGAGTGAAGTTTTCGCGGGCAGTCCTAGCAAAACGTAGGCGGGGACTATATGTAGTGATGTAAATCCGCGGCGGTTCGCGAATCGGACTCGTTTGCGTGATTCAGAGTCGACTCCCTTTTTTCCAAGCCAATAACTTTGTTGTTCATTCACCTTCGGATTTACAACTTGACAGACTGCTTACTTTCAAACACGGCAACATGACACACTGCATGAAATGTCATTTTCATGATCTCAGGTTATTGCTTTGGTTTTAGTCATCAGAAGCTGTAATATCTCACAGTCCAAACTTGAACGTGTTTTAAGAAGTACTTTGTGAAGTGCCTCCTTTCAACATGTAAAATGTTTTTAAATGCCACTCATTTTGTGATTCCTCGAGCACTTCCACTAGTGATCATGAATCTACAAGTCTTTTGCATAATGTCATATTTTTTCAGTCACCTGTCAGACAAACTAAACCCTTTCTCCTCACTGCACATTTTTCTCATTTAGATGTTGTTCATGTCGACTGAACACCAATTTGCAATGAACAGGCCACTGACATGATTCACAATTTTATTATATAAAACAAATACATTCTGTATTAAAATAAAACAAGAACGACTGCAAAGATTTGATTGAAAAACAGATCTGTGCAAACTCACAAACCCCGTTATAGTTTCTCCAGCCCACGGTTTGAAATGGACATGCTTATATTGTTCATAAAAGAAAGCGCGAGCATCTTCATTGTAATGAAATAGTCTCTTGTAACTATGTGTGAGAGCAAAAACGGCATCCTGCCATTTACCCAAGCACATGTAAATGAGTTCATCATGACCTCTGAACCTCTCAACACAAGTCAAACTGCATGGATTACTATAATAATGCACGTTCACATAAACAATGTCTGTGTGTGAGCTGATGATGAGTATGAAGCCCAACCGAGTGACCACATGAAACATCTCTATTGCTTTTAAGATTTGCCTCAGAGAAATGTGAATGAAAATAAGCGTAACAGCATCAACACGGAAACACTCATGAAGCATTCATATTTGGGGTGAACACCTTTGGAACAAAAGCGTGTAAACTGTTGTGCATTGCAGCGTCTTACAAAAAACAAACAAACACAGAAGTGCAGGAATAAATCAGCAGCCGTTGAAGTTGCATTTGATATTTTGCAGGAAGATGAAAACTAAAGTCCATCAAAGGCAATGTGGTGATCCACTCCATCAGACTGTGGAAAAGTGCTTTTATAGACCTGTCGGAAGCTGTTGTGTTTTTAAAATGTGTCTGAAGGAGAAAATCTGACCTGTGTGAAACCTGTGTTTGTGTTTAATGCGATGAGATCGTCATGATATTATTTCGATATGTGCATGCAAACAAATGCAACGGCCATGTTAAGATCTCACTGCTTTTATGGTTGCATCTCAATGTAAGAAACCATTCACCCAAAACTGAACATTCATATATGGGATGAATTCGTTTTGACGGTGATACTTTTTGCCATTCGTCTTATGTCAGAGCGTCCCCGACAACTTGAATTCACCGAATTTAATTTGGGATTTTTGCTTTGGTCTTTAAAACGGTCAGGATTATGAAAAGTGCAGATGTTTCCACTGAAAACAGTGTTGACGTGTACAACACCAGCGCAGGTTCAGCTTGTGACGCTGGTTTATAAATCCCTTCAAGAATATTTTCTCATTGTGACTCTGAAACATCTCTCTCAAGATTGAGGGACATCCCAACATGCGCTCACAAACTCAACAGATCAGAATACAGATTTCAGTCAAGTAAATTAGTCCCGATTTAGGCCAAAATGATTTGCATTGTAACACTTTCATGACAACGAAGTACGCATTAGCCTAAATTCTCTTTAACATTATAAATAGAAAACGCAAACATTACTTTTATTAGCCTATATGAATGCATGATATAATGTACACTGCAAAAACAATACATTTCTAACTTAGCATTTTTGTCTTGACGTCCAAATATCGAAACATTCTTAAATCAAGATACATTTAGAAGCAAGATGACCTATGATATGACCAAAAGCAAGATTATGTGTAAAACGAGAAATATCTGCCGAAAAACCTGAACTAAGAACTTCACTCTCCCAAACACAATAGTTTGCGTGACACTTATTGTGTTAAATAACACATTTTTGTGTTATGGACTTTTTACACATTAAGGGTCATTTTGTGTTGAATTCGTTAAAGACATAAATGGACTGCACAAGGTTTAGTGGTTCTTCACTAGACGCAGTTTTTAAAGTGTAAAGAGGTCAAACTTTATTCAGGTTTATATTTTTGAGGCATACATTTTGCTTACTTTTTTTTCAGAAAGCAAAACTTTTTATCGTAGGTCACTTTGCTTCTAAAGTAAATAAATGTAAGTTGATGCAAGATTTAAAAAAAAACATTTGAACATCAAATACTGCGGAAAGAAAACATTTTTGCAGTGTAGATTAAGTCATGAAATAAATCACAATGCAAACTCATCATATCCGTCTTAAAAATGCACTTTTTTTTTGATTGAATTTTGGGATGAAACGCATGTTTCTGACACTATTGTGCAGTTTGTTCCACAGGTGAACATGATGTGAACATGATGAGAAGCGTCTCGGTCGCTCTGAGGACAGACTGTAGAATAATGTGAAGCCTCGGGGAGATCGATACGTCCGCGAGCGTCTCTGTTAATATTGTTGCCACCATCGAAACCGATGAGCGATGAAAACCGTCTCAGAGGAACCGAAATGTAATAAAACTCACGTCATTATTAACTTTCTATCGCTCCAACACATCATGACTTACTTTCATCTGTGAAGCATGAAAAGAAGAGTTGGTTTAGCAGACTGTTCTGCGTCGAATGTTCAGGCACTTCAACATAAGCATCTGTATGGGTCTAGATGTAAATATTGGTGAATATTATCAGCGTACAGTGATGTGTGTCTCACACAAAGTGATGGAGGAGCTTCAGTACAGCACATTTTTCAGGCTCTACTCTCGAGTAAATGTAAGTGAATGTGTCTGGAAGGTTGTGATGGACTGGATCGCTCCGAGATCGTGTGGAAGAAGAGTGAAGCCCAATACTGTCATATAATAACAAATATTACACTAATACTGTCCTTTCATTACATATGTTTTAGCTGAAAAAGTCATTTTCATCATCGACGATACAGGATTTTTTATTCCAAAGCTTGACTGACAGCTGTCACATGACTCACGGCTCACGCGTGTATGTGCGCTGATTGTTGTCTGATGTCAGAGCGCCGTTCTGCACTGCTGCCATTGGTCATTACAGACGTCTCATTGGCTGTGTCAGGTGTCTTTGGGTTTGTAGTCAAGGTGTGTTATGATCCGGAGCTGTTGTGTATCAGAGCGATGTCTCATTGGTGTGCGGTCGAGACGTCTCCTCCTCCAGAAGAGCGATGCGTTGTTTCAGCATCCTCACCTGCGTCTCGTGTCTCTCCACCATCGCCATCATCTGAGACTCTAACTTCTTCAGTTTATTCTGATGTTTCTTCTTTGCTTTCTCATACGCCGCCACCAGATTACTGCACAACACACACGACACACACTCGACATCAGCTTTCTAGGTCAGTGTTTTACGCAAATAATCCGAGAGAGTGAGAAATGCTTTAAATGGTCAAAATTGATCAGAAGTTACTAGAAAATAAAGAAACCGTGAAACATAAAAATTGTGAATAAATGTTTTCGTTGGTTAAAATACGTGACATTTGTATGTGTAAAAATGTGATGCAAATTCTAACATCAAATCGGTCACAATGAAGATTCAAAGTGTTCGTGATTACGACTGGATCACAAAATAAAATAAACAAATGCAACAAATTTAAGAGATTTGCTTCAAAAACAAATAACTTTTAAAAACGACCTAAACCCTCTGTATGTAAACAAATAAAAATGGAATAAATCTGTCGTTGAAAAAAACGCTGCTGAGATTTAAAGACTTAAAGGATTTAAAGTGATAGTTCAACCAAAAATTAAAATTCTTCAATTTCATCATTTCCTCACGCTCTTGTCATTTCAAAACTTTATGACTTTCTTTATTTCTTCTGCAGAAGACAAAAGAAGATATTTTGAAGAATGTTGGTAACTGAACAGCACAGCCCCCTTCACACAAAACCAATGCAAGCGAATGGGGGCCAGTTAACAACATTCTTCAAAATATCTTCTTTTGTTTTCTGTGGAAGTAAGAAAGTCAGAGATAAGCTGAACCCTGACATGCATCATAATACTTGTCAAGTCAAATTGTACAATAAAATGAAAAAAGAATTAACATGAACTTTGATCAATAAATGCTGTAAAAATGGTTTATTGTGTGTGTGTGTGTGTGTGTGTGTGTGTGTATGTGTGTGTGTGTGTGTTACCTGTTGGCTCTCTTCAGGTCATTGACAAACTCTGCAGACTGCTGATGTCTGACTTCACTGCTCTTTGTGAGTCTTTCTAGCGCAGCGACCAGCTCTTGCACACGAGACTTCAACTTCTTCTCTCTGAAACAAACGCACACATCAAATCTAAATAGACTTCAATTCTTCTGCATGTCTTATTCTGATCTTCTCTTTCAGAAAACAGCATCTGGTGGGAATGTATGAATGTAATGTCATGTAAATGTGGTGCGTCACCTCCTGAGAGCGCTGGTGAGCTCAGCGGCGAGGTCACTGTCACTCAGAGTTCTCACATCAGACAGACTGATCGCAGGAGAATCACCCGAGTCCTGAACACACACACACACACACGCACGCGCGCACAAGTGCACACAGACAGACACACACAGACATGCATGCACACACACAGACATGCATGCACACACACAGACACGCACACACACACACACAGACATGCATGCACACACACAGACACGCACACACACAGACACGCACACGAGCACACACAGACACACACACACACACACACAGACAAGCACGCACACACACACAAGACATGCACACACACACGCACACACACAGACATGCAGCACACACACACACACCAGACAAGCACGCACACACACACAGACAGGCACACCACACGCACACACAAGACATGCACACACACACACACACACAGACACGCACGCACGCACACACAGACACGCCACACACCGCGCGCACACCACGCACGCGCAACACACACACACAAACCACGCACACACACACAGCACACAGACACGCAACGCACACACAGCAACACGCAACGCGCACAACAGACAGCACCACCAGACACCGGCAGCGCACACGGCACCACAGACAGCCATGCCACCACAACACACACACACACACACACACACACACACACACACACACACACACACACACACAGAAAGAGAAAGAGAGAGACATTAATAATCTAACAGTCACTGATGAATGTTGGTAAATAACAAACTAACAGTAACCTCAAGACCTCCTTCAGTCAACACACAAGATTTATTACATTCAGCTGAAAAAAACATTTACACAACATCTGTTCAGCACTGACTGTCACAGGTCAGACTTCATCTAACAGACAGAGAGAGATAGAGGATGAGAAATCATTCAAGTGCAAATATGAAGAACCACAAGAGGGCGTCTGCTTCCCTTTACAAACACACACACACATAGAAATAAACATTTTTATACTGTTCGATCTGTATGTGGTATCCCCTCACCATCACCTTTAACCTATCTCGGTCAAATAAGTTTCATTAATAATTATCATACAAGGCAGATGGTTTAGACATTTACCATCCTTGTAGGGACATAATGTAAAGAAACCTGCACACACGCACACGCACGCACGCACGCGCACGCGCACACACGCACACGCACACGCACACACGCACACGCACACAATCATTTGGCTGGAGTTGATCTTGAGCACTGCCTTTAATTGATCTGAAATATCACAGACGGAAAACTCTTCACCTCAGACACCAGTCCACATCCATTTATAACAGACATCACAATTCCATCATAAGGTTCAATCTGACATGTTTGTCAAAACTGAGTTATTCAGCTCATACTGTATATTCTTATTTTATGACAACCTATTTGCATTATGTGATGTTTATTCTTTACGTTGCGGGACTTTACAACTTTAAAAGCACAATGTTTCAAAACTGCTCAGAAAGCAGATACTGTACAGCCTTGTATTTGCAAGACGACAGGTCGCCCTGATCATATAAATCATTGTTGATGAAGAGCTATATTTAAAAACCTAAACAAGACTGTAAATATCAACATGATTTGAGCCCTACAACTAATCTTCATGCCATAAGAGCATTTCATTTCTTATTTGTTATTTTTTAATACTTAATTTTACCTTCTTACATGTCTTTAAAGGCGCAGTTCTTGAAAATCAGCGGCCACTAGCGTTGTATTATAGTTTTGCAACGAATCTCTGAGTCATTTGCTCACCCTTCCCTTTCTAAGTACGACGGTGGCCGCAACAGTAAAAAAAGATGTCGTCTACCGAGACAGCGGATAGCAGTGATACAAGCAACGATGTTTCTTTTCAAAGGTAAGGCAATATATTAACGTAATTAATCATTTAACATGTATTCTGTTGCGCAAGTTACTGTTACAATTCTATAATTAGATATATTTCTTGCGTGCTATCTAGTACACGCTGAGAGTAGTGAAGTAACTAAAGTTAGCTAATCTTAAATAGCAACGCTGTTCAAAGCGTTTGATCTGACAGTGACATAGGCAGTTAGGTGTAAGTTAGTAGACGTTTGTCTCCCCCTTTGTAAAGTCAGGAACAACCGGAGTACGTACTGCAGGGACGGAAAAACATTATTATTCGGAGGTTATATGGCCATTGGTATAAAATGCTAACGTTACCGTTTCAACAAAACAGTTGTTTGGTAAACATTGAAAAAGTGGAAACATTGAAAATGTTGAATTATCTTACCAGTCTAGCAGAAAACAGGCAACTTCGGCGTCGCCTTGAAAACATTTGTCTCTCAACAGTGCCTTCCATCTGGTAATAGATACACCGATGTTTATCCTGGATTTCTGCCGCCGTTTGTCTCTAATTCGTCTGGCAGCATCACGTTTGCGCTTCTTTGACGACGGAGATTCACGCTCTGTCGGCGCTTGTGCACAACACGCATGGTCCTCCATTTTATCAAAACTTCTAAGACTGAACAATCAATTGCTTCAGCTAGACGATGACGACTCCTCCTCCTCTCCGTACTACGACTTACTACTTTGTGCGTCTTCAACTCAGTGATGACGCAAGCTGCGTCTAAAAACACACACGAAGACCAACATATACGAAACGCGCTCTGTAGAGCTGTTTGTCCGTTAGAGCTTACTGTACAAAACATGGCTGCGCAACATAACAAATTCCATGTAGATAGGCCCGCTCCCTATGTAGATACAACTGGTTTATTCTAAGGTAATATAAACATAACTTTTCATTACGTAAGGTTTTTATACACATCTAAAGACACAGTTTTGTATGTTATATTGCATTTCTGTTAATAGATCATACAAAACATCCCACACTGTACCTTTAAAGGAAAATTATTTAAAATCACAATAAAAGTTAAAGTCCCAGTGAAATTAAAAATGACAATTCTTATTTTTTCATGAAATATTGCAGCGTTTATTGTAAATAGTTTATCAATGTGGGTCGTTCACTTTTTAAAATTCGTGTGCCCTCATAATCTCCAGTTAAAATCTGAAAATGACCTTCAGTCATGTAGTGACTATCCATCTGAAATGACATGTTAGATGGCTTGGGCGGAGCATCTGTTAACTCCTCCCCTTCAACTGTCAGTCTGCTGCCAGTTCCATTTCAAAATGCAACGGCTGTTTTTATACATCCAATCAAATCTCAGAGAAAGACAAAAGCCACGCCCACTATGTGTCAAAATACAGATATAAAAACGATCGCAACTTCCGGATCACGGGGACATTATAGATCTTTAAATGTTACTTTTGTTGTTTTCATTCTCTGAAATGTTTTTATAGAGGCCTTCAGTCATCCCATTTCAACTGCAAACGGATTTAAACCTTATTACAAAAACAAGAGATGTGCAGTTTATTTAAAATTCTGTCTTTTTTCCTATTTCAGCTGAGAAGAGCGAAGAACTCAAACCAAGAGAGAGAGACAGACAGAGGTGAAACACTGAGTCAAGATTCTCTTCAATAATTCACCAGAGCTTCTGACGGAGAGATAGAGAAAATCTTCTGACTGCTGGAGGATTTCTGATGTTGTCAAATCTCAGACAGACGAGAGTCACTGAATTCTCACCGCTGTCATACGTCACAGTCATGCACTACATATCCCTATACAACCTCAAAGACCTCATGTCATATTGACCGTTTCATCGGACGCGTGCGACTGGACTGCACTTATCTACCGGTTTGTGTTTGGCAAGTGTCTAATCATATAAATTATATCAATAATATAATAATCTAATTATATAAATAACATTAGTTATGTTCATATTAATTTATATTATAATTTTATTGTATCATAATTGTATTAAATATACATGACGTGGAATACAGTGCACTATTTCCAGATAGTTAGTCGGTTTTGAAGCTTATGAGTAACATCCACGGGTAACGCAACGGATCGGATTTGAATGGAACCCGTCAGTCCGAGACCCGATCCAGCAAAAAAGACCCAATTCTGATCCAGAGTATCGGATCGGTGCATCCCTAGTAAATTGTAGCATACCATAATACATCAACTACTATACACTAAATGACTATATTACATAATACAGTAGTGTGCTTCAATATTTACTATAGTAAGGTTCAAAAACACCATAGTATCGAGGAATTGAACTGCTTTAAGTTTACTGGAGTAAATATTATAAAGAATAGTAAAGCATTCTTTCACGTTGGCTTTACATTTCTTCAGCACGCAAAGCCAAAATGGAAAAATACTTTACTATACTTTACTGGAGTAAATATTATAAACTTAAAGTAAGAATTTTCTTATATGAAATACTAATATAAACACATGTTGTTGGACATTAGCTACAAACACTGATACCTACATTGGTTGGTTGTTAGTTTGATCTGTAGATGGTTTCATTGGCCCGAAGTTAACTTCCAGTCTGTGTCTGGTTCTAATCGAACAATTTATTTTATATTTAATTTATATTCATAGTTTATTGTATTAAATTAATGAAACCAATTCAACAGTTATTAAAGTAAAGTTTGGGCCACATAATGTTTGTTTAAGTTGTTGCCGTTGAAACCGTCTATATCGTATCTGTCTCTATTTAAATAAACCAAATAAATAAACAAACAAACACTATTATGTATATTAGTATACATAATATTATATTAATATCCATAAATGAATACATTACAGTTGACAGGTGTTTTTTGTGTGGAATCACATTCTCTCCAGTCATCTTCTGTCAGTATGATTTCTGATCTGATCTCTTTTCTCTGTTAGTTTGAGAAATCTGTAACCGATGGTTGAACAAGTCTACACTTTGTGCTGAATGTAATGTAAATCATATTTACTCTGCTCTTGTCTTTGCTGCCGAGCGATCTGCGTCTCTGTTCCTGATGTTCCTCCACCTCTGACTTCAGATGCTCGATGTGAACCAGATACGCCTGTTCCTGAGCCTCACGCGTGCTCAACTTCAGCTCAAGAGCTTTCTTCTCTTTCTCCAAGAGATACAGCTGAGCTTTCAGCTCCGCCATCTCCTCCTGCACGACAAACAGACAGATCCATGTTTACTGATAAGTTGCTGTAGGTCAGCTAATGGAGCATTGATAGCAAAACCTATATCTTTTTTCATTTGGCATGAATATGTCAGTCTTAACCCTCAACCTCTCCTTGGGGTCAATATGACCCCAATCAAGTTTACCTTAGTAAAAAAAATTGTTCCCTTCATCTCAGTGAAATTATGTTTCTACATGTCCTATCTAGATTCACATAAAAAAACTGGGCTTGATTCGGTTGTTCTGAAGGTATGTCAAAAAGAATTTAATTAATCTGGTATTTGGGGCGCAATATGACCCCAATTGAAAATGAATGGGAAATGCTAAAAAATAAAAAAAATGTCATTTGTAAAACAAAACAAAATCTATAAATCCGGCATAAATCTGAAAATTTTCATACAGAAATGAAGGCCTGGTACTAGAGCCCATATGCTCATGGCCACGCACGCACGCACTTGTATATGTGGTTTACAAGGACTCTCCATACACGTAATGATTTTTATACTGTAAAACTGTATATTCTATTCCCTAACCCTATCCCTAAACCTTACCGTCACAGAACATGTTTTTTTTTTTTGCGATTTAGTTTTCAACGACACAGGAAGTGTGTTTACATTGCTATACACATGTCATCACACACATTTGTAAACCACGTATACAAGCGTGCACACACACACATGCACACGCATGCACACACAATTCAAAATGCACTTACACTCTCACACGCACGCACTCACGCATGCACGCAGACACACGGGCCAGGGAGATATTCAGAAACACGAGTTACAAAACTGACGTTTCAAAATGCATCAAAAAATTCGACTATTTGAAAGAATATTTATTTCTAATGTTTATATACATATATACATAAATTCACTAAAAGTATCACAAAAGTTGTGATAGGAGCAGTTCACATCCAGTAAAATGAATGGCTCTCTATGGCCCTCCGCTGGTCAAAACAATTTATTTTATTACTGTAATCATTTTAGGTTTATCTCTAATCAGCAGATGGCAGAACTCTACACCTAAGACCTAGATCAATATCCAGAAAAAAACTAAATTAAATTTGGATAATCATTTAAGTAATGTTTTTCATAAAAATGTAATATTTTACATTCAAGCTAATGGTATAGTTGAGGAATGTTGCGGTAAATAGGCACAAAAGTACTTCACATCACCCAAAACACAGCATTAATGTATAGATGAGAAGTAAACAAAAAAAATGATATATTATTTGTATTATTAAAAATGTATATATTTTATACAATTACTTCATCAATTGTTGGGGTCATACTGACCCCTAATACCAGTAGTGTAAACAGGAAACGAGGACCATATGATGGTTAAGGATATCTTTAAACCATCACGAGTGATGTGTGTGCACCTTCATGGCCATGAGCTCCTGCATCAGTACAGCGTTCTCCAGGTCGAGTCTCTGCGAGTCACCGCGAGGTTTCACGTCACAGCTCAGCGGGTCGATGTGAACGCTCTCCAGCTCCAGCATGGTCAGTTTGACAGCGGCGCGGTCGTTCTTCAGCTGCCGGATGTAATCCTTCAACCTCTGCTCGTCTTCTTTAGAGAAATCTGTGTCACAGCTGCTGGCCGTAGAGCTGGTGGTGCTACACACGTCACGTCACACAAACACACAATATTAGTGAGGTCAGGTCATAGACTTCCGTTGACCTTTCAATCCTTTATTCATCCCCTAAATCCAGAAACATTAGACTGAAAGAAAACATGACTTGACCTTTGTCATAATATTTCAATGTGAGGACATGTGAGGCTCACACACATATAACCTGTAAACACACACACACTTCTGACACAATTAAAAAGAAATTACATTGAACTATTTATCCCTCTGTATTGTGTTTTGTAAAAGTTATTTTGAAAAACAATAGACTCACACAACGCTTACTAGTATTATGAATGGAAATGTACGATTACAAACGTAAGTTTCATGAATGTACGTCATATAAAACCGCGCTTCTTTATTTTTCATAATTTACTCTTTACTAGAGTAAATACTGCATGAATGTATGTTAAGCTGCTTTGCAACGATGCAGAATTGTGAAAAGCGCTTTATGGATATAACTGAATTGAATGAAATACTGTAACGTGTATAAATGTTTGATTCTCAGTACTGTAATACAGTCGTTGTTTGCCTACTGTGTTCATTTATTTGCCGAAGGCAATTTTTGATTCTCATCTGGTGCTCATTTTAAACCCTTGACATGAATAAACCACACAATGATACTGAAGCGTGAACAATATTCCTGCAAATGACTCTCAATTAACCAGCCGCCTCATTACAATGACAATTCCCATTATCTCCGTCCACACGCACAGTCACACACACACACGCACACAGGCACAGTCACACACACACACGCACGAACACACACACACACGCATGCACGCAAACACACACGCACGCACACAAATTTGGGAGAAATATTCTTAGTAGTTCACAGAATGAAACAAAAATCATTTTACAGAAACACACAGCTACAAATAGTCATTTTAACTGATTTTAAAATGGTCTATTAATTTTTTCAGCGGATGGACTGTATATGTAACAGAACTGCATTGAGAACACAACGTCATAAACGTTGTAATGATTTATACAACAGTGCAATGATAACATGATTACTACAATCTCAAATTAATTTATTTTCCATTTAAATAAATGAAAGCCACTGATGCGCTCTGATAAATGACATCAGAAATCGAGACGGAGCCCCCGTCCCCCCCACTGTCACATACAATAAACTCCTGAACACACTCCTGTTTGTGTGCGCGTGTCAAAACATCTGTCTGTTTATCTCATTTCTGCATTCATATAGTCAGAAGCAATGATAAAATACACATTCGATACATTTTTTGATCAATATCCTTCAGCATCCTATATCAATCTGACAAAGTCATCTTACTGACAACAGACACGCGAAGGTTATTCACCTTCATGTTGTAATGAATCTCATTCACTGGTAAAACACAAGAGATGTTTAGGAGATGAACTATCCCTTTAAGCAATGCTCGAATTTAGGGGGGGGCCAGGGGATCCAGGACCCCCATAAGGCATTAGGGACCCCCTATCTGAGGTAAAAAATAGACCTACGGGGGTCCCACAGCTAAATGATTAAACAAATATTTAAAAAATCTAACATTTGTGCAGATAAGATCAATTACTTACTATTTAAAAAGATTTTTGATCCCACCCAAGAAAAAAGGTCCCATGGTGAGGACCCCCCATAAGACATGGTTCAATTGGAGCTCAATGGGTTTGTGGGTGAGATGGTGGACTTCAGCATCTCAAGGCTGGATTGAGAGTGACAGGCAGGTGATTGGACAGATATTTGTTGTAAATGAAATGTTCTGCACAGAGCGCTGTGAGGAGACTGTGTGTTGCCATGGGCAACCGCTGGACCGGAATACCAAACAGCGTTCACATCACGGTGTCACACACACAACCGTCATTCACAAATGTTGAAAAATATCCACGATATATTCCATCTGCTTAATGTACAGTACATGTAAATAAACACATGAATGTATAAGACTGACACCTGGTGTGGCTGTTAGACGACAGACTCTCCCACGGCTGAACGCTACATCCAGCCACCGCAAACCCAGCGCCGCAGCTGCCGTCCAGTCTGATCAGCAGGTCTTTGGCTGCGTTTTCTGCCGTCTTTCTGCTGTCGTGAGCTTTCTTCAGCATCTGTGTGATGCTCTCCTCACCCGCCTGTTCTCCTGACATCACAAACACAACAAACATCATTTATCAGCAACACCTGTGGCTCGCCTGTGCGATCAGAGGGAATTTATATCATATACGGCACATGTGCAAAAAACTACCATGGGTTATTTTTAGCTAGGGCTAGTTCTAAACGTTTTGTCGGATGAGGATATGAATCATTTCATAAAGTGTTAGGGAACTATAAAGAGTGAGAGATGGAGAAAGAGTGTGAGGAGACGAGAGAGTGAGTTTGTTTTTAAGAAAAAGAGAGATAGGTGTGTGTGAGCAAGAGAGAGAGAGTGTGTGTGTGTGTGTGTGAGAAAGAGAGAGTGTGTGTGTGTGTGTGAGAAAGAGAGAGAGAGAGTGTGTGTGTGTGTGTGAGGAAGAGAGAGAGAGAGTGTGTGTGTGTGTGTGTGTGAG
>NC_079891.1:34918330-34936189 GCF_024868665.1 Triplophysa rosa | reverse complement strand
GAGAGAGAGAGAGAGAGTGTGTGTGTGTGTGTGTGTGTGTGTGAGGAAGAGAGAGAGAGAGTGTGTGTGTGTGTGTGAGGAAGAGAGAGAGAGAGTGTGTGTGTGACTACAATTGTTACAGTATATGAATCTTAATGAAAGCACTGAATACCATTAATATAAATAACAACTTTTATGAACGCGTTTGTATGTGTGTGTGTGTGTGTGTGTCATACCGACAGCACTGACTCCAGCAGCTCTGAACTGACCCAGGACCAGTCCCTGTTCACTCTCTGCCAGCACCAGGAGCAGCTCATAGGCCTCAATACACTGTTCACTGCAAACACACACACGCACACGCGCACGCGCACACGCACACACACACAATGATGCACAACACTGACACACATCATGAGATCTGCTCTGAGTCCTCTCAGAACTACACTCAACACATCCCATCACAATGATAACAGTGTTGGTTTGCTCAAGTGCACTCACGTGTGTGTGTGTGTGTGTGTGTGTGTGTGTGTGTTTAATCGTTGTGTTTTATGCATTTGGCGCCGTCTGTGTCTTGTGAGTGTTTGACCGGCCCATGTAACAACACCCCCCCAGCATCCACACAGCGCGATGACATCACAGTCTCACGGGACGAAATTCAATCAAAGCCTCCTTCTGCCTCATACAGATGGTCTGATCTGACGCACCATCAGAGAATCAGCCAATCAGATTCAAGCGTTTCTGCATTTAATCACCAGCGCTAATAAAATCACTCATTACGTTAGAAGAGAAAACAAAACAAAAGAAACAAGAGGAACACGCTTCATCTTAATGATCTGATGTGTGTTATGAACGTTATTAATACAGTATAAGAGTTTATTCATATAGTGGCTGATCCAGAAACAGATGTTATTAATAAAATGACATCTCATGCAGTGTGTAATGTTGCTGTGTGTGAATGTTAGCAGTCTGCCAAGTTGTGAAGCCGAAAGTGAACGAATAACAAAGTTATTGGTTTGGGAAAAAAGGAGTCGACTCTGAATCACGCGAACGAGTCGTCTGTCGTTCTTATTTCAGTTCCGGGTCGGATTTGCGTCACTCGGTGTGATGTCCGCCTACGTTCCATTTGCGACGCTGCACGCGGTAGACCAATCACAGCAGACTAGACCAGCTGACCAATCAGATCAGAGTAGGCTGACAGAAAGGAGGGGCTTAGACAGATGAATCGTCGAACGAATCATTTGAGAGTCACTCAAGAAGTAAGTTAACAATAACAGCCTGTTATTAGAAAGTGTTTATATACCGTGTATGTACGTAAACTTGTTGTTGGACACTCCATGAACCAAAGTAGGACCTTAAAGATCACAAAATATTTACTCTTTAAAACACTATGAACGCCATGAATACAAATGAACCCTAGAAGCGTGTATGCATATGTTTGAGAGAGGTTTTGTGTCGTGATAAGAAATCTCTTCATCAGAACGGTGTGCAGGTCACCACCGCTGTCATCTTTTATCAAATAATGACGCTGTGGGATGAACCGTTAGACCTCACTTGTATTCAGCACACTGCCCGTATGTAAATATGTCCGTGTTAGGAATCAAAAAGTAATAAAATGATGCTCTCTAAGGTCACAACATCATTGAAAGTCACAAGTACCTGTACTGCAGTGCCAGACGGAGCGCTGTGGCATTAGACTCGTATTTGCCCACCAGCATACTCATCCTCTCTGCATTACTCTTACACTCCTCCAGCGTGATGGTCAGCAGATCGTTCTGAGACTTCAAGTGCTCGATGCGACTGAGAGACAGAAGAGTTAGCGTCACATTAACGCCGACTTATCGTCATACATCTGGAGAGACGTGTGAAGTCCAACCTGTTGAGTCGTTCTGTCTCCACCTCGAACTCTCTGATCTTGCTCTCAGATATGGCCGAGCCGTGCGAGTACAGCGTCTGGAAGATCTCTTGAATATTAGAGCAGTCCTGGAGAGAATGAGCCAGATGCTCAGCTACATTACTGGACACCTGCAAACACACAAAACAACACAACACACATCACTTTAATACAGTAAATACAGCATGAACATAAGTTATCCGATGCTTTAACTGCATGCAGACTGCAGTTATGTAGTATAAATCATTCAGTCTCAGGCTTTAATAGCCTTAAGGACGAAAACTAATCGCTTCAAGCAAGGTTATTTTAGTTTATTGAAATCAAATCAAATATTGTCCTAAAAATTATTGGAAAAACTTAAAATAAACGAAAAATTAAAATGTTGCCTCAGATATAAACTGAAAGTTTAAGGCACTAAAACTATATTATACCATGGTCTGTTTGAATACTAGATTCTGATTGGCTGGAAGGGTGTGCATTAAAACTGTTTAACGCACAGGTAGCTCCAGTCAGTTTGATCAACGTTTAAAATAAAAATGTCACCCGTCTGATCAAAAATGACACTGCAAACATCAATAACAGATTTAACTTGGCAAATGACCATGGTATAAGCGGGATAATCCACGGCTAGCCATGCATTAAAGGATTTTTAAATCCTTTAATTAAAGCACGGCTAGCTGTGGATTATCCCTTACTTAATAAACAAAAACAAAAATACAAATAAATTAATTTTAAATAGTAAAATAGTAAAAATAAATAAAACGACAAAAGCATATAACAAAATTGCTAAAAATGTAACTAAAAATGAACATAAAAACAAAAAATCCCAAAATGAAAGCTAATTTAACATATTAATAAAACTCAAAACAAAACTAAAATAACTTTAACTTCAAGTTAAAAGAATGTAACAAGACGTCTTATAATATAACTGACAACACAAAATAACACCGTGTCTACACTGGACGACACCACATGACACGCGGCTTGTTCTAATGGGATTGTTGCGTCGCGCCGGTGTGGACAAAATTTTAAATGATAATGGGTTCTAATGCGTCCGGTGTAGACACGGTGTAATAAGCAACAAGCACTTTTACAAGTTTGACAAGAAGAGATTTGGAGAGATTTTTGCAAAACCCAGTGACAAACATGAAGGGTGACTAATGATTTATGGCAAGAAATAAACATCACGAAATATGGAGATATGAGGTTTCAGAAGGACAATAGCGATTTGCATAAGGAATTGCAATTTGTCTTCTTTCATGCATTATTTTGCATGAACTTTACACACCTTATGTTGGACTTAATTTAACTTTATGTCATTCACAATATATCAAGTCTAAAGTGACTTACGAGTTTTATGAAACACTTTCAGTAAAGTGAATATAAGATTATACAAGAAACAAAAAATCTCTCACCCCAATACTGCTGATCTCAGAGCCCAGGACGGATCTCTCAACTGATGATGATTCTGATCGTGTCTTGGACAGCTTTACTCGCTCTGCCACCTGCACACAAACACATTCACAAACACATGATTAGCAGATGGCTTCAACAACGTCTACTCTAGATAATTACACACTTATATTGATAAACGTGAATGATAGATAAAGGATGAGAGGAATGGTAACCTTGGCAACAGGGATGTCATTACTGCTGCTGCTGGTGCTCAGTTCTCCTGTGCTGGGGTTCACGGGTCGACCCGCCGCCGTCAGGCGGCCAGGACTGGACGGACCCCCCGGCTGTATGCTCTGGAGACGTGTCTGTAGCTCACGGACCTTCAGGGACAGAGCGGAGAAAAAAATCGGTGTGACAGAGTGAGACAGAGATCTAAAGTTTATATAAAGAGATGAGACTGAGCTGCTGTCTGTATTCAGAGAGAGAGAGAGAGTGTAAATGTGACAGGAAAAGATGTTAGCCGTTTTCCTGCCATATGAAAGGCTGCCAAAGGACAAATAAAGGACTACGTGGCAAACTAAGACTGTTTCCAGCCCAAAACCACCTCACACGCACACAAACCTTTTTTTACCATTAATACTTAATTACACAAAAGTCTGGTATTTTCTTTAAAAACTGATTTTGGGGGGGGCATTTTTGTGCATTTTCGATATTGCCATAAGTTTATGAAAACATTTAGCCTGACTACGTCAGACTTCATAAGTCCGCTCAATTTCAGTTGGCTTCTGTACTCAGTCTGATATAGCAAACCAGCTCCCAGATGATCTCCGGCTCCGCACCAGCCGTCCAACCAACCGACAGAGGGCGGGGCTGAGAGCCGTGACGTAGACGCTAAGCGCCGAATTTAACATTGTAGTTTAGGTTAGAGAAATCTAAAACGACAGCGGACATGAGACACGGGATGTTATTCTCTCTGTTGTGGAGAATATTCCGGCGTTTGCCAACTGAAGCCCGAACAACAAGAGTGTTTGGTTCACATGTTGAATGGAGGTGATTTCCTCAGCTTTTTTATGGTCCTTGGAGTTTTCTCGGTGTATCTCGGTCTCTTTTATCTGTCGAGCTCCGCTGGCACCCTTTTGACAGGTCAGTGTCTCTTTCTTTTCCAGTCCTTGAACATTGCCATGTCATGCTGTGATCGTGCCATTAAGTTGCAGAATTTCCGACAGACTCGAAATGAACGAAGAGCTGCTGTGTTTAACAGAACTGATCCTAACTTTGACAGTTGGCTGCAAATATTTTCTTGTTTGTCTCTACTGCTGTTAAATATGAGTTTAGATGCACTAACTGTACCGTAGATGCGCAGATTTACTTCACATAATCTGCAAAAGTCGTTCACAGCCATCTTCACGCCGGTATTTCGCTCCATGGTTTTGTTTTCGCTGCATACTTGTGTTTGAATGTTCCACTAAAATTGTAAGAATATTGTTTTTATACCTAAACCTAAATATATTTATTTTTTGTAACTAAATGTTTAAAGAGATGATATGACAGGGCTAAACACTATTTACGATTTAAAAACGCTGTATTTTCCACACACCGTGCATGTTTGTATCTCCTCTTTGCTCCGCCTCTCTGAAACGCGCAGATTTTGAACAAAGCTCATGGCTCTGAAAAGCGAGGTGTGCTGTGATTGGCCAGTTCACCAGTGTGTAGTGATTGGTGGAATACTGCAAGCGTGTGAGGGAAATGTAACGCCTCTGACCATATTTGGAACATCAGGTTCCTCTTCAGTTGTACTGACAGGTACGCCCACCTTACTTGCGTCTACATTTGGGCGGTCTTAGTCAAATCAGACCACCAACTGACGTAGATTTGTGGGGGTGTGGCTACACGAGGTGTTTCAGGCAGGTCTGGGTGAGCATTCGCTTTTACATAGAATGACTCTTTTGTTCCCACACTTTCATTTCTGCAATTTTACACGTCTAATACATGCATGAGCAACTTATAACACACCAAAGACATAAAAAACACGTGTTCGTGCCATATGACCCCTTTAAGAACTCTAAGAATACTCTTTAATATTACTGTAACAATTTAGCGAGAACCTTGAGAGAACCTTAGCCAAAAGTCTGAGCACGTTCCCTGTTAGCTGGAATATTGTTTCATCATTCCAACACTAAAGAAACACTTAACAAATGTTTTATCTGAACAGTGTTCTTTTCTATTAAGCTACTGCTGAATCCTCGGGCATTTCCACATTTTGAACATCGCAGGTCTTCACTCAAACAGACACGGTAATCTGATCACGAGTCTGAGGAAAGAGCGAGCAATGCATCGCACCAATTAGCCCATCACCGGACAGATTTCATTAGGACTAATGCGACGCAGGCCGTCTGTCACGAATCTGAACCCGACGTTTCTGTAAAACCCTTTGACCTTTTTCACTCTATGCATCTCTGCACTAATCACATCACGTCTCTAACTGGCTTCAGACGGCCAGATTGGATTACCGGCTGCAGTCTGATCGATCCGAGAGGATTCTCCTCTTCCCAACGCGGGGCGGCGTGCCGAGGACACTGGCGGTCTTAATTTAAGCTCAGTAAATAGATCCATCACGAGAGCCCTGACATACGTGTGCGGAGGAAACACGGCTATATTTAAAGCAGCTCGCCGCAGTCGTTTGAGCCGCCGAGACCATGATTACTAGCTTGGCTTTGTGGCGAGGGTTCGTTTGATTGGCTACCGCAGGTCAGCTGCTGTTTCTGTGTGTGTGTGTCATGCTTTAATGGTCAATGTGATCCCTCTCAATAAGAGAGAAACCGCAAGCACACTCGCTCGCTTGCTGCCGCCCATTCCACCCCAGCAGCTTTAAATATTGATATTTTCTCTGTTTGTTACGAGCTGTTGGGCTCACTGCAGGAAGGGATGACGGGTCCATGTCTGAATGCTCGACTTCAAGCTACAGTTCATCTACACATTAATCCACAAACTGTACAGTTTCCACAAACTAGATTTTCATCAAACAAAGTCATTTTTTTGCCAATGCAAAACTCACTGCCAAGATGTCAGGATGTCGTGGGCGTTGCTGTGGTGTTGCTATGCAACAAGAGCGGTTCCGGGTGGTTGCTTATCGGCCAAGGGTAAAAGGGCTTAACACGGGGTCTCTTTGATATTCGGGGCCCTGATGGATAAACGTTTTCCATGCACATATTGAGATGTAAAGTCTCACCCGTCTACGCAGACGGTCTCGCTCCTCTCTGATGGCGTTCATGGTGGCTTTGGTTCGGTTCAGATCTTCTTCTTTACTGCACAGCATCGCCGTCAAACTCTCGTTTTCCTCCCGGAGTCCAGCGAGCTCTTTCTCCCAGCGCAGACGCTCCTCACACAGACTGGGATAGAAATCCCGTCCCAGAGCTCCCTCGATCTCCTCCACCGTCTACACGCACAGATAGACACGAAAACACAAACAAGTTAACAGACGGGTAGACACACGCGCACACGCACACACACACACACACACACAGGCTTTGGTTGACTATCCCCGTGGGGACAGTCCATAGGCGTAATGTTTTTATACTGTACAAACTGTATATTCTATCCCCTAACCCTATCCCTAAACCTAAAGATCATAGAACACTTTTTGCATTTTTAGATTTGTAAAAATATTATTCTGTACAATTTATTAGCTTTTGTGCCCATGAGGACCTCAATTTTGGTCCCCACGGTGACACGAGTCCCCATGTGTTGGTGTGTATTCAGGTTTAGGTCCCCACCGGGATATACAAACATGAACACACACACACACACACACACACACAATAACAACAGAAAGACTTTCATGATGCGACCGCACCATTAAACAGAATTCTACAGAAGTGCGAGAGACGATGCGTCACACATTAATGAACGCTGGAGAGAGGAAATCTGCTGGATAAACTCATAGTAAACTCAGACGCTTGACACCTAACAGTGAGTCAGCAGAGAAAAAAAGATGGAGACCGTACTCTACACCCTGTTGTAAATGATTCATAATACCAGCGTGAAGTGGGTGGGTATAAATATGATATGTAGAGTTGTTCAGTTTCTCAGACTTTACTCATCGAGCCTGACGGAGAAAAAAGACGTGTGACATTTAGTGAAAAGCTTCTGCGAGCAAATACTGAAATGACCTCAGACAGAAAGAGCACAGAGCACCCGCTGTCATCACAAACCAACTGATGCACATTAAACACAGACAGACAAAGACCACAAGCTAAAAATCAGACTTTTTTTAAAGGTTTTTTTTTGTACCTTAATGGCCAGATCACAGTGTTCGCTGGCGGTCGTGAGCTGTTCGATGTGTCTGTCCACTTCAGCCACAGACAGACTGCACGTGCTCTTCTTACGGCCGCACAAGACGCTCTCCAACCCCGTGAGAACCCGCTGGAGCTCTGAGTTCAGATCACTGCAGTTATCTATAAGAGAAGATGATGCAGAACACTTCATTCTGTGTCCTTGAGCTTCGTCTTTTCTAAACACCACGTTTTATTTAATCTGGAATGCACTGGATGATGAAAAGGGCTTTCCACAGCAAAAGGGGTTAAAGTCCCACCGATCTTTTATTTTAATCTTTTTTTTCATGAAATATTGCAGCGTTTATTGTAAATTGTTGATCAATGTGGGTCTTTCTCTTTTTAATATTCGTGTGCCCTCATAATCTTCAGTTAAAATCTGAAAATGCACTACCGCCCTCTTGTGTCTATCCATCTCAAATGACGTAAATTAGACTGCTTGGGCGGAGCATCTGTTAACTCCTCCCCTTCAACGGTCAGTCTGCTCCCAGTTCCATTTCAAGATGCAACGATTGATTTTATACATCCGGTCGCAGAAAAATGCAAGCCACGCCCACTATTTTTCATTTGAAAATCCGTTTCACTTGGAAATGCGCCAAAATAAGCAAGTAAAAACGATCGCAACTTCCGGTTCAAAGTTCAGTCAGGATTGTGCTGAATGACAACTAGGCTTATATGAATCAATACAATCTGACAACATAAGTGGATTATTGATCTCAAGATGTATTCATATTTCAATCACCACTCTGTAGGTATGGCATTGGATGTATATACATTAGCCACGAAAAGAAAAACTCTCGTTTCAGTCAATAAATTGACATATAAAACTCATCATTTATATGGCATAGTTTTAAAGTAAATGAAATAGATGTCATAGAAGAACGTGAATGTGGATCTTCTTGAGTTTAGAAACGTTTCTCGACTATGTTTGGTTACACAACTGGTCACATGATATATGGAAAACCAATAGCATTCAGCATCAAATCTGGTAAAGCATGTGTTCACTCAGCATATCTGAAAATATCTCCACAAATTACGACAAATTTCTCTTTTGAGTAAACTAACCCGACGCTTTCTTTCTGTCTGTGATTGGTTGTAATAGAACAATTTATTTTATATTTAACTTTTTATAAATTGTATGAAATTAAATTAAAACTACTCAAGCGACCTGACGGCTCAGGGTGTTAAAAGCACTCGTGTCAAGTGTATCAGCCTGATCAAGTGGGAAAACAAAAGAAAACATCCCAACAACACACAGGGAACAGATGACAACATCGCTCGTTTTATGACTTTAAACTTGTTTGAAGCCTGAAGTCATTTCTTACTGGATGTTGTGAATCACAAAGCAGGTTAGAATCGGGTGTGAATGAATGTCTCATGTCATGTCAAACCCGAATGACTTTCTTTCTTCTACAGAACACAAAAGAAGATATTTTGAAGAACGATTTCAACTTTGACTTCCATTGACTTCCATTGTATGAATACAAAACCACTGAGCCATTTCTCAAAATATCTTCTTTTGTGTTCCACTAAAGAAAGACTGGCACACAGGTTTACAACCACATGAGAGAGAATAAGATGTGTTTGTGTCACCCATGTCTGCGGTCACCAGGGTGGACTGGTTTTCAGGCAGTGAGATGGACGCCTGGTCCGGGTCCTGATCGATGCTCTGCTCATCCTCATTAACCTCCTGTTGACTCTGACTGAGCTCAGAGCGGATTTCAGAAAGTTCATCTTCTTCCCTGAAAGACACACAAACAGACAATGTCATGAACTAAAACAATAACCACAAGACTTTAATGTCATTGAGTTACATCAAACACAACATAACAGCGAGTAAATCACATTTTTAGAGAAAATTCTGTCATCATTAACTCATCCTGGAGTTGTTCCTAATCTGCATACGTTTTTTGTTCTGATGAACACAGAGAAAGATATTTGGAATAATGCTCGTAACCAAACAGTTCTTGATCGCCATTGACTACCATTAGGGATGTAACGATTCACTCATGCGATACGATGCGACTCACGATACTGATCTCACGGTACGGTTTATTTTAGAAATGAACAAGTCCCCTTTTATTATTTCTCAAATGCTGCACATTTCTTTGTCAAATAACAAAACTAAACTGCAATTTTAAAACAAATTCCAAATCAAATAAAAAATGATTAATAATACAAAAGTCTCTTTAATATAAACAAACTAAGACTTTGTCTGTGCTTTTCTACATTTAAGAAATATCAGCATATTTGCTGAGTTTTCCAAGTTTGCGGTAAACACAGCTGCCCCTGCTGTTCAAAACATGTACTGCGATTCATATAACATCTCAACCGACATGAATCTTCACACATTATAAACGATTTTCAACCGGCTCACGGTGAATCCATACACCCCTAACTACAACAGTAGGAAAAATGACAATGGTAATCAAAAGTGCCCCAGAACGGTTTGCTTTCCAACATTCTTCAAAATATCTTCTTTTGTGTGCAGCAGAACCAAAAAAACTATGGAAGTCAACGGTGGCCAAGAACTGTTTGGTTACAAGCATTCTTCTGAATATCTTTCTCAGCGTTCATCAGAACAGAGACATTTATGCAGATCTGGAACAACTTGAGGGCGAGTAAATGATGATTTCCATTTTTGGGCGAACTGCTCCTTTAAGTGGAAGAAATCAAATAGAATCTTTAATATCACATTTTAATATCACATTTGTTGAGCCCAGTTGGCTCAACAGCAGCGCATTAAAGCACAGGAATGAATATGAGATTGAACGGAGTCACCGGAGGCCTCCAGACATCCGGCATATTCTAATTTCTCTAATGAGGATGCAAACGTTCAGACCTGCTGCATACACGTGAAGCGTCTCTAATGAAACAACAGCACTGGAGCGCATCAACATGCACACGCACACGCACGCGCAGCACAGCAGGTGAACTGAATAAACTCTCTCGTCACAACACGCACGCTATTAATGAGCCGCACAGAGAATGCAGTTCATTCCAGAGTTCATCCTGAGCTCTCGAGCACACACTAATGTCTGAATGTGTTTCAAGACCGATGACAAGATGAGCAGCGATACGGGTACATTCATCTGGACGTTTGTGAGAATTCGAGGGAGCATTGAATCAGACGACATCGCTAGAAATAACAGTAAATTCCTCCGTGTTCAGTATTTCTGTGGTCACTTGTGCAGCTCTGTCTAAATGTAGAGGTGAATAAAAGCTCTTGTCTAAACCTTTAGTGTACCGTCTACCTATAGAAACAAGAGCTGTGAGCTTGAAATATAGCAAATGTGCATATTAAAATAGTTAAGTTAGTTTTCAGTAAAAACTGAAAGATTTTAATACTTCAACATACAGGTGCATCTCAAAAAATTTGAATTTCATGAATAATTTTTTTATTTTATTTCCAAAAAGTAAGCGTTCTCATTTCATAGATTCATTGTACAAAGTGAACCATTTCATAAGTTTTTTGTTTTAATTCTGATGGCTACGACGTTTAAAATTAAAATACAGTTTCTCAAAAAATGCGAATATTTTTTCAAAGATGAATAAAAAATGATTTGCAAAACAGAAATGTTCAAGATCTCCAAAGTAGGTTAAATGATGTGCTAAATACTTGGTTGGGGCTCCTTTTGCGCGAATTACTGCTTCAATGCGGCGTGGCATGGAGGTGATCAGCCTGTGGCACTGCTGAGGTGTTATTGAAGCCCAGGTTGCTTTAAAGGGGTCATATGACACGGCTAAAATGAATATTATAATATATATGCAATGTGTATACACGATTTAAAAACGCTGTATTTTCCACACACCGTGCATGTTTGTATCTCCTCTTTGCTCCGCCTCTCTGAAACTCGCAGATTTTGAACAAAGCTCATGGCTCTGAAAAGCGAGGTGTGCTTTGATTGGCCAGTTATCCAGTGCGTAGTGATTGGTGGAATACTGCAAGCGTGTGAGGGAAATGTAACGCCTCTGACCATATTTGGAGCATCAGGTTCCTCTTCAATTGTACTGACAGGGGTTTTTTGTGGGGGTGTGGCTACACGAGGTGTTTCAGGCAGGTCTGGGTGAGCGTTCGCCTTTACATAGAATGACTCTTTTGTTCCCACACTTTCATTTCTGCAATTTTACGTGTCTAATACATGCATGAGCAACTTATAACACACCAAAGACACAGAACAACACGTGTTCACGCCATATGACCCCTTTAATGGTGGCCTTCAGCTCGTCCGTATTGTTTGATCGGATGTTTCCTCATCTTGACAATACCACAGATTCTTTTTTGGAGTTTGCTTTTCTGAAATTAAATTACAAAATAAAAAGAACTTGTTTATGATATTCTAATTTTTTGAGATGCATCTGTAGTCGTGTACAAATTCAAAGTTTTAGGTGGATGCAGAGACCGGAGAGAGAGAGAGCAATGCTTTCTTTTTCCCAGACAGAATGTGAAACACGTATGTTAGTTATATCGTTTTTATTTTATTTTTTTAATGCATTTGAAAATCATTTACATAGGCATTATCCTACTGAATATCGCATTACTTAGGAAGCATATCACATTGTATCATGCCAACATCAATCTATTGGAATCAAATTCGAGTCAACCTCTCGTGCACTTACAAGGTTGCTTTTCAATTAAGATGCTGTCTGACTAGGCAGCTGCCTACATATTTGATATTTTTTATGCATCGATGTAGAAAATTGCACTATGTGTATGCATGAGGCAATTACGTTGATAAAAATGGAAAATCTCCATCCCACTTGAAATTCACTCCCCGGACTCCAGTCTTCACTATTTCCAGCTCTGAATCGTATGCAACATCACCAGATTTACTGTGACAATGTCTCGGTCAGATGGTGCAGGGCTGCAGTTGAAGGGTAAAACTCTCCCAGGGGTCTGCAGCAGACGAGACCACCGCAGACGCTGACACCCAGACTGACCTCAGACAGCTGTGCTCAATGTATGTGCGTGTGGTCCACAAATAACTGTTGTGCAAATGTTTGTGTTTGCAAGTGTGTGTTTGTGCATATACACTTTGCTGGGGTTCCTGCCAGGCAGGAGAAATAAAAACTGAATCAAATGAGAGCGAAATTATTGAAACACGTGAAGAGTAAGTGTAAGAGAATGTGTCAAATGAATGTAGATTGTAGAGGTTTTGGGTAAATGTGATGAGAAACGTTCATGTCGAGATCTTCACTAATATTGACTTTTCATTGCAGACTTGACAAATCTGAGCTCAGTTTGACACATTGTTGACATCTCTTCTCAAACTCTAATGACAGACACATTTGTCAGATTTCGGACTCTTTTTCTCAGGAGAAATACAGTATCTTCCGAGATGCAGAGGTTTCCACTTGCTCTCATCTGATGTCATGAATGTCATTGGATAAATACCGGAGATATTAAAGAGATCTTATCTGTATTTTTATAATGGATTCTCAGCAGGGCTACAAACATTTTTTATATCAACCCATCATGATAGGGAACATAATAAACAGGACCAGACTGCCCGTGTGTGTGTGTGCTTGTATACATGATTTATGAGGACACAAATCTGTGTAATGACATGTGTATAACAACGTAAACATGGTTTATGGGGACACTTCCTGTTTCCTCGTAAACTAAAATGCTTAAAAAACATACTAAATGATAATTTTTTTTAAAGAAAAAAAAGAAAGGTTTTATGTGCTATTAGGGTTAGGGAATAGAATATACAGTTTGTTCGGTATAAAAATCATTACGTCTATGGAGAGTCCTCGTAAACCACATATGCAAGTATGTGTGTGTGTGTGAGTGTTAAGCACCTGATGGTGGTCCCCTGCAGCAGGTCGATCTTCTTGTTGAGTTCTGCGATGATGCTGTGCAGCTCTGTGATTCGCTCCTCGTAGCGTAGAGTGGTCCTCTCCTGCACATCCTCATGCTCCTGCAGCAGATGCGACTGCTCACACTGCACACACACACAGCATGACTGAGATGAACAATGCAAAGTAACACTCAGGAAAACAACAAGATGAAATAAATAAATAAACAAACAACATGCTGTGCGCAGACACACATGCACACAGCGTGAGTGATACAACATAAAAATCACACACACTGTCCTACTGAACACCTCACACTACAAGTGTAAGAAATCACAAACACATCACTGAAGATTTGTATAGAAAACAAATACATTCATTCATTTATTCATTCATTCACTTGCAGCCTCAGACAAAAATGTCACAATCCGCCATTAACATGAAACCAGACAGAGATTCATGATAGCCTCAAATTTATCCAGAGGATGACAGCGAGTTCAATAGTTTATAGCTTTGAAGAGTTCATTTGCAAAAACTCTGTTTTAAAATTGTTTCAATAACCATTTTTATTGTGCATTCCAAGTAATATCACTCAAAGTTGGGTTGTTTTGATTAAGTAATAATAACAAAAAAATTACAGCTAACTAACACAATGACAACATCATAAAAAAATATGATTTTTGAACATTTTTAAAACAGAGTTGTCTGTTTTTGCAAATAAACTCTTAATTTACTCTTAATAAGAAATGTGTGCAAAAACATCCATGATACAACAATTTATACACTAAAATCTGTAAAAAGAGGGCACAAAATACTGTATAAATTTTTACAGTTGTTTTACTTGTATTCTTTCATTTTGCACTGCATTCATTTGCATTTTAGCATTACCAGAAGTAAAATAAAGGAAAATGTTCTTGTAATTTTCTGCCAGTACTTCATCCGTTTTTTTCACAGTGTAGCACTAAAACATTTTTACGATAGGTTTACGTTATGTTAAAGTTGTTTTATAAAGTTTACGTTTAACATTACAAACAGTAAAAACAATAAAGTGTCTATAGGATTGTGGTTGAATGGTTACGCTCGCAGTAACATTAGGACTATGAGCGTCTAAACAGAAATTCATCAACCTGATCATCAAACATATATTACGCTAAAAAATAATAAAAGCATTTCACATAAGAGTGAGTTAACAGTGACTGAATTTGCCTAATTCAATAAACTTTCTCTCGAACTTTTCATTTGAACATGTAAAGGAACATTTGAATTCCTTACGGTAAATGAAAACAATCTGCTTGTGTGTTGCCTTTTAGTTACAAAGAGCAAAGCAGTGATCACTCAGTACTGTTGCATTTACACAGAATTACACCATTTATACACTCCATTACGAGGAATATCTTTTATCTTACCTATATGAACAACGACACAAGATATATCAGTGGAATAACTGCTCGTTCTTTTGACAACAATGAATGTGTTAACAGCTCTCAAGAATAAACAGTGTGACAAGCAAGCACATAAGATATAAAGACAAAATGAAACTGTAAATAGGAAAATAGGTAAAAAACTAAGAATAGGACATAGGGCAGAACCCCAGCGGCCTGACAGATTTTACGTCAACGGGAAACCAGATCTCATCTTTCTCTAAGTGTGTGTGTGTGCTCGTTCACTTCTGGAATGACCTTAAAGGAACGGCATGTTTCTCTGGCTTGAGTTAAAGAGTCCGTGTGAAAACAAAACACAGTCAATCACTCAGTCCAAACGAGGACAGACAATAGCCGTTAAACACACACTAAACCTCCAACAAGAGCAACAATTACTGCACAATGACCGTATTGATAAATCACAGACTGAATCTGAAACGCTGCAGAACTCAAAACGGAACGATAGACGGAATAATTATAACATACCTTCCTTCACCAGCATGTATTCAGCACAGATAACAATCCCAGAATACACTGCAACATGCCAGATGAAGTGAGATAAATATACAGACAGGGTCAATCGGTCTCAACTCAAACAGAGGTCCCCGGCTAAAAATGTTTATCAACATCATTTTCTGGAGTAAAATGTACACAAATGAAGACAGACAAAATATGAAACGGCATAGATCACATCCGTCATTTTTCCTGATATTTGGAACGAATTAGAGGTTTTAAGATGAGGGTGGGATTCTTTTATTTATACACAGAGAACGGTTGATCTGTAGCAATCCCTGCTGCATTACATGACAATGTTACACGACAACATGCCTGTCACTCAAGAAATATTACAAAATCTTAACCTTTAATATTTTTGTTGTATTTGTACTGTATTGTTCTCTGTATGTATTCTATGTAATAATTTTCCTCTTTTCTGTGATTTCTATGTAAAGCTGCTTTAAAACAGTGAAAAACAAACTTGAATTGAATTATATAGTATATAAAATATAGCTGTGCAATGACAATACAATTTTTTTAACTAAATTATTATTATTATATATTATTTAATTGGATTTAATTCTATCATTGAGTTACTGAATTACTCCGTACATATTAATAAAAGCCATGTAATATTTTGTCTTTTATCACTATTTATGTTGGTCTTTCTTAAAAACAACACTGAAAAAATATAAAAAAGAAAGAATTATATCAAATTAAATAATATAAAATATAGCTGTGCAATGACAATAAAACTGTATTATTCTTTTATTCAAAAAATAAATATTTCATTTAATTTAATTTGATTTGATTTAATCTTTGAGTTACTGAATTACTCAGAAAAGCCATGTAATATTATGTCTTTTATCACTATTTATGTTGGTCTTTCTTAAAAAAAAACTGAAAAAATATCGAAAAGAAAAACAATATTTTCCAAAATGTGGTTTATTTGACAAGCAAAGACCAAGCCTAAAAATCGAATTAAAATGAACTGTTTTACAGAACATTCTGGCACGTGGCGTACTGTAATCTTGTGCTTAAAGAGTATTGTATCATTCTTTTGCTCACATCAAACTGTCAATGTCTTTAAAGGCAGCTGTCTACAGTAAGGACAGTAAGGCAGCTCACCTGATGTTAGACGAGAGCTCGACAGAAACATCTGAGAAGTGAGACGGCAGATGTAAACATGTTCTTGTCTTTAATGAAGAGGATGTGTTCAGAATAACCCTCGCACTGATGTTTTGGCCTGCGGTTGACGTTTATGGCTGCGTTTCAGCGCTAATTCACATTGGCAACAACACGAGCTTTGTTTCTGCTGAGAACTCAGAAGTGGATAATAAGTGGCGCTTCATGAGAAAACAACAATACAGAAGCATTCGACACAGAGAACGAGTCCCCTTAATAGTGCTCAGTGAAACAGACTGGAGGTCAAAGGTCAGAACACCTTCATGTACTCGGCACTATGTCTCCGGGTGGAGTTCAAAGGTCAAGGCATGTGCCCGAGGCAGTCTCACACCATTATGTTCAACAAGATTCCTTCATCCCTACTCCATACATTAGCAGCTTTCTAACTAGTACACATAATTCAGTGTTCATCCATCAGCATTAGCAGAGCGACGCCTCGGCGGATTCGTGCTGCTGGGGAACCAACGCCATGTCAGTCTCTGCCGTCACCAGACATTCACTCACAGCTAGATGAACTGATGTCAGATGGAGCCCGTCTCACTGCCGGGGGGAGATGAGACAAGGCTTCTGCGCTGAAAGAGACACATCCAGATGTGCCTTTCCTGCCTGGACTCCAGAGAAATGAGCTGTCAGATTCACAATTACCGCCATGTGTCACAATAAACACTCGCGCAACCGATTACAAGCGCGGCGGTGTCATTATCGAGTGTTTACGGTTGATGTGTTGTTGAGGATCTCGTAAAGTAACACAATAAATGGACAATGTGATATAACCTTCATGTAATACATCATCACTGTCGGTCAGTTTATTGTTTTATAAATCATAATTGCTCACTCTTAAATCTGTGTGTGGCTTTCACAAGTATGTACCCAATAAAAGCATTACAATAAATGTGTGACTAAACCTCCCAAGCCCATCGGATCATCAAACGGTCAGTAAACATCTTAACGCACACATTATCTATGAGTGTCATATTTAAAACACAAACTTCAGGATCACTTACGGGTTCCTGTGAAGGTGTGGACAACATCAGCGAGCAGATCACTGCCGACACATAAATGAGTAATGAAATCTTGACAACTGTGTCACTAACGACAGGAAAACTCTGAGACGCTTCTTTAACACACACACACACACACGCACCCACACACACACATACACACACGCGCACACACGCGCACACACGCACGCACACACACGATGACACACAATCAGACTGTCTGATTTCACTGACATCACACACACACGCACACAAACAAACACGCACGCACACACACACACACACACACACACATGATGACACACAATCAGACTGTCTGATTTCACTGACATCACACACACACGCACACAAACAAACAC
>NC_079891.1:34817210-34917925 GCF_024868665.1 Triplophysa rosa | reverse complement strand
ACACGCACGCACGCACGTACACACATGATGACACACAATCAGACTGTCTGATTTCACTGACATCACACACGCACGCACGCACGTGCACACACACACACACACTCACATGATGACACACAATCAGACTGATTTCACTGACATCACACACACACACACACACGCACGCACGCACGCACGCACACACAAACACACCCTCAACAGTGTGACCACAGCAGAATGACACGATCACCCATAATGCACCACTGGTGTACAACAACCACTAAGAAGTGTTTATTTGAGTGTGTGTTTGAGCAAATGTGTGTGTGTGTGTGTGTACGTGCAATAATTTGAGTGTGTGTGAGTGTGTCTAAGTAGGTGTTTGTGCATTTGAGTGTTTGAGTGAGTGTGTGTGTTTAAATGTTTGTGTGCATGTTTTTGTGTGTAAATGTGCGTGTACGTGCATACATTTGTGTGTATTTGAGTGAGTGTGTATTTGAGTGTTTTGTATGAGTGTTTGTGTGTGCGTTTAAGTGCTTCAGTGCGTGTCTGTGAGAGACCTGTGCTTCAGCCAGTCTCTTCTCCAGCGCGTCTCTCTCTCTCGCGCTCTGCAGCAGTCGCTGATTCAGTTCCACAACATCACCCTTCAGAGACGCCAGAGCAGCCAGATGCAGCTACACAAACACACACATCGATGCACAGTAAATAACAACACATCAAATGCACATATATTCACTTTCACACAATAAACTCATCTGCGGCCAAACGTTTGACTGCAGGAAACATCTGATGCCGAGCGACCAGAGCCTACTGATAACCTCACACAACCACCAAAACATGTAAAAGCCTTTTTAACTAAAGACGACCACAAAGTCATTTCAAAATAGACGGCTTGTGCTGGCCGTGAATCCGTTTCATCTGTGATATATCGGCATCTACAGCTGAGATCACTCATCAGTTCTATTCTACAGTGGATTCGCAAATCAAATCGATTTCACAGTGGAGAGAGTCTTTCAAAGCCAAACGCACTCAGATGTGTTTTCAATGCATTCTGGGGACTTCCCATAGACACAATGACCCCCCCAAACCTATCCATCACGCAAACCTTTCTGCATTTTGACATTTTCAGACAAACATCAATTAGTTTGATTTATAATCATTTTCCAAGACAACTGGCGCAACAGACTTCTATCATCCTTTTGAGACGCAAAATATACAAACCTGTTCACATTTACAAACACACAAAACCTCTTTCAAGAAACACTATTTTCCCACACTAGCATCTTTAACGTTACAGTAAATGAGTTGGGGATAATGACTTTTACTTTATTACAGGAGAGTACATTTTCATGTCAGGATGCTCTGAGGGGTCAAGGTCAAATCATCACCGTGAAACGCACGCACGCACGCACGCACGCACGCACGCACGCACGCACACACACACACACGAGTTTGGCAATAAATAAAATAAATACAGAAACCCGCTCTCTGATAAATGTCTGACATCACAGTACATTAAAGAAGAACAGAACGCTTGACTAGAACACAATGAATAATTCTCTCATCTCTAGAGAATCAGCGCTGGTCTTTCCTCACTTTTCAACCCACAGCATCATTTCTGTGTGGAGATGCACAATAACACTCATAGCAGGCGCTCAGACAGACAGTAAATGAATCACAGGGGGGTCGTTCAATAACACCTAATTGAATCTATTACGACTCACAGCATGACTCTATGTGTTAGAAATCTGCAGAGTTTCCAAAGAACCTTACACAACTTTCCGTCAAGCGTTCCAACTCCAGCTCAAGTTTTTAAAGCCATCTGATGTCTTCTCAATGAACGAGTCTATTATGCAAACATATTATTTTAAGGGATTGTTCCCCCCAAAATCAAATTGTTGTCATTTTTTACTCACCCATGTGACATTCTTCACGTTAAATACTTCACGTCTATTTTGTATCATACGCCGTATATTTCGATGGTTTGATCGAAGTTGAGAGGGCATTAAAAGCGCACATTGCACAAATATTTTCCTCCGGACATCACTTTTGGCCACTACTGTACATCGAAAAAGGTAAATTTGGAAACGCATTGAGATATTAACACACAGATATTCAATGTTATATCACCCAGCTCAGCTGTGTTGTAGTGGTTAAACTGGAAAACGTGTTGCTGGTTTGTGTATTACTGATCCATAATGGAGACACTAGAGTCAGACATCCCTGTAAAGATTTCATGTTTTGTTTATAGGGACATTGTGTAGGATACAGAATCCAGCCGCAGTGAACACAGAGCTTGTGTTTCCAAGCCTGTTTGACTCCAGCGCTCTTCATCATCTGAGTTCAGTAAAGAGAAGAGACAGAGGTTAGATGTAATGAGGAAGAGGCGGAGCTGTACATCCCTCCATGCTTTTAACCTAATTGTGACCGTAAAGGAGTGACATTGATGTATGGTCTAAATTGATCACACGGGACTTCACTTTGCTCACATGAATGTTTCATCAGTGGATTGAATGGAGATCATGCACACACACGCACGCACGCACGCACGCACGCACGCACGCACGCACGCACGCACGCACGCACGCACGCACGCACGCACGCACACACACACACACAGGTGTAACACACAGATGCTTACACACGCAACACACACACACGCACGCACACACACGCACAGATGCACGCACACACTAACACTCAACACACCCACACGCACACGCAACACACACACACGCGCACGCACGCACGCACGCACGCACGCACACACAGATGCACACACACGCAACACACACACATGCACACACGCGCACTCAACACACACACATGCACACACACATGCACACACACGCACGCACTAACACTTGCACACACGCACACACACACGCACACACACACACAGATGCACGCACGCACTAACACGCACGTACGCACTAACACACACAAGCACGCACTAACACATGCACACGCGCAACACACGCGCGCGCAACACACACACGCGCACACACACGCACACAAACAGGCGTAACACACAGATGCACACACACGCACTAATACATGCACACAAACACACGCAACACTCACATGCACGCACACACACACATGCATGCAATAACACACGCAAACACGCACTAACACACACACGCGCACACACACGAGCAGAGATCAAAGACACACAGCGGTACAACATTTGTGTGACCGCTGTAGTAAATGTTGGTAAGTGTTCGTTATTTATCTCGTCTTGTTGTCAAAAACTGATGGATGAGAGTTACTTCAGTCTCATGTTCATTAATACAACAAATCTAAAAACAGCACTTCACTGCATCAAACACAGGGCATGGGTTTGGTATTGTGTATGAGAATAAATGGGACAGACCCTCTGCTGACTCTGGATCTGAGCTCACACAGCCCAGCATTTCTCGTTTCGAATCCATTAACTTCACTTTCCATTTCATTAGCTTTAAACCCGATCATTAATGGAGGTAAACGCAGTCCTGAGACTCAATACTCAACTCAGCTCTTTACAAACACTGAAAACAAGCACAAGACTGCCAGTAATGATGATGACACACTCTCTCATCACAATCTGCCATACAGACATTAACCCTGATCTTTATCGGAGAAGAAATAACTGATTTATTGATCTCTGGTCAGAATGGACTTTGCCTACAGTGATGCCATAGAAGTATCTTTTTTGGATCCACAAAGAGCCATTCAGTCAATCTCTTTCTTACTTTCTTATAATCAGATGTTAAAGGTTCTTTATGAATGAACGGACCCAAAAGGTTCTTCTATGGCATCAAAAAACCCTTCGAGGCACCTCTTATGTCAAGAGTGGGCAAAACATGTCGCTACAGTATGATGCTAAGGTGTTGGGCCGGATGCCTGCTATGTGGTTGCTATGGTGACCCGAGTTGTTGCTATGGCATTGCCAAGGTGTTATGCATGTTTGCTATGGTATTTCTAAGGGGTTGCTCACTATCCAAAGTCAAAAAAGCCACTAAAAAGTCCACAAGATATTCTGCTTTTTAGATACTATGGTTTGGGTCACCCCCCTTTATCCCAAGTAATGTAGTATGCTGTAGTTTTTACTATAGTAAGTTGTAGTATGATTACTATAATTAATATTGTTAATCTACTTGCTCAATAATAATAATATTAACAATAAAATTTACCAAAGGTATTGAATTTTGTTTTATGAAACAAATCAAAATGAAATTTAATAAAGTATATTTTATTCTACCCCACTGGCAGGTTTTTTTTTTTGTTTGCTCAAATATTTGTGTTGTAAATCAAAACACTAAGTCAGAAATAGCTATACTTAAAAAATACTATAGTACGGTTCACAGACTTCACACAGAATAAAGTATCTAGAATTTAATTTATAGTATATACAGTATATAGTAAATAGTATGTAGTCAAGTGTGGTATAAATCGAAAAGGAAAAAGGCACAGATCTGATCACTCAAGACAACAGCGTTGGATGAGTTAAATATTAATACTGTAGTGTGCGTTTAATACTTATAAATACATGCTTCTCTTAGCAAACAGCACTCACATTTGATAAAACACACAACTTTATGAGTCTCAACCTGCCAATATGAATTATTACATACTGCATGTGAATTCCAGATGACTAACAAACAGTGACTTTGAAATGTCAGTAACGCAGCTCTTCAAAGCAGCTCCACCGTCCGCTCGTAAAGGTAAAACCACAAGAAGCACACACACACGCCGCTAATTTACCCGACCGGCTGACCACATCATGCCCGTGCAGTCCGACAGGAATTCTGGGAAACATTTTAGCCACCCACACGAACACACGCACGCACTCCTGCTGCATACCTCTCCAGAGCCTCGCATTCTCCCGGTCGGCGCTTGCCAAGTGCCAGCACGCTCACCTCTGATGGCACGCTGATACGAGGTCTCGTGTCTCTCTCGCCCGGTCTGCCGTGCCACTAAACTCCTGATACGCTCACATACTCCTCACACGTGAACTATAAAGGCTCCGGTCTGCACACTGCACTTCCTTTACATGTTTACGTCGCCCTTTCCTTCCTGTCAGGATAGGGAGGGATCGTCTGTGTGCGTTTGTTGTTTTCTGCTGTCTGGAGTCGACACACTTGAGGTTGATCATTACGGACTTGTTAAACCGTAAGAAAGAAAAATCTAAATGATTTCTCTTAGACATCAATGAGGTTAAACGGAGAGCAAATGGAAGCTTGCTTAAGTCCATCTGCGTCTCAGTTATTTCTCCTGACCAAGGTCACATAAGGTTCAAAAGAGATGTCAACAATGTCTCAAACTGAGCTCAGATTGGAGACGGATCTCAATATGAACTCAAAATTTCTCATCAAATTTACCCAATGGGCCATTACAACACCTTGACAAAGAGCTCAAATTGCTAAAAAGTCACCGTCGCCCCACAGTCACCTCACAGTTTGAGCCTGAAGTCACTTCCTGCTTTCCTCCCGGCATTTCCTGTTTCCATCAACTGTCCCATCTAATAAAAGAAATAAAAACAACCAAAAAGATACAGACCAATTCGCACCCAGAGAGATACAAAATGATCTGCTTTCATATGGAGCGATTTCGATCTCATTCATTATTCACACATAAAACACGATGTACACTTGCGTAGCCAATTTACGTGCACAAATTATATATAAACATTCACAAAAAATATGTGCGTAAAAAAAATTATATTCCCGTAAAATAAGTTTCACAAACGCTAAATACAATTCACAGACGTACAACTGTGCAACTACTATTTCTAAAGTTTAAAATGTACAAGTTTATCATGGATGTGAATGTGCGATGTGAATCGCCTTGAATTTGTGTGTGTGTATTTTGCGACTCTCTTAGCAGCGCTGTCCCTCCCACTTGAGTTGTCATCCTTTTTAGCCAATCAGATTCAACCTTACCATTCAACCAATCATAACCGCGGAGAGCACAGGACTCAAGGAAAACGGCTCTGTGCACCTTTTGCTCAGTTTGACTCACTTCCTGTGTTGTGAATTGTTTTTTTGTTAATGTGTATATATAATTTGTGCACGTGAATTAGGTTTTATGCATGTGAAACTGGCTACGCAAGTGTACGTCGTGTTTTATGAATAATAAGTGTGAATAATTAATGAGATCAACATCGCTCCATACTTTCACGCTAGAATACAAACTTTCACAAAGTCAGACAAAAAAAGTGTCAGAGAGGAAGGTTCCAGATTAAGGTTTGAGGGTTCTTGGTCTTCCTACAGCTACGAACACTTCTCAGATCTATAAATTCCAGAGAGTAAAGAGGTCAGAGGTCATGACCCAAGGACAACACGCTGGGCATCAGAGACAACATCTTTAACAAGAACAAAGCGATGTGAAAGACGAGCAGAGCGCTACAAGACGCACGCACGGGTTTCCATGTTTTATGGGGACATTCCATAGACTTCCATTGATTTCACATCAGGCTTATGATATACTCGATCCCCTAACCCTACGCCAACACATAAACCTAATAATCACACAAACCTTTCTGCATTTTTTAATTTTTAATAAATATCATTCTGTATGATTTATATATATATTCATCTGAAAAATGTCCCCACAAGGTCGAAATCTTTAGGTCACCACACACAGTGATGAATACCAGTACACACACACAGAGTCACATGGAAAGAGAGTCACAGTCGGGCATTCTGAAGACTCTCATCAGGAAGCGGATCTCCACCCTTTACGTCTGGAGAACAGCTCAGGTCAGGTCAGACCGAGAGAGAGGACAAAAATGCCTCACGGAAAACAAAAACAATTTACACATCACACAGCAAAATACCGGAGTAATCCAGACTAGAGTTGGCTACTCTTGCATATCCAATTGAAAACAAGTGTTGCTTCCAAACGGCTTCTAGCTCTAAATCTAATTACATTTGCTTAACCATACCGTCACATAAATAAACAGAGCGAAAGGAAAATCTATTTCAATCCAAAACGTATCGGAACCACAAAGACCTGGACCTCCTTCACACATCTACTGGTTTTAAACACCACATATCTTGACAGCAAAGATTTGTATGTAAATGCAAAACATAAAGTCATCTGTATATATACAGGTCAATACTACTATAATCCCATGAATATCTGTAAGTATAATTTGCATCAGGTTTGTGCCAATTAATCACATCTAAAATGCTGCACAGATCTGTTCTGTGTAGTTTAACACATTTCACAAAACCATGGGCCATAATGTCTACATTTTGCTTTGCCAAGTATAACAAAGTTCCATTTAAAATCAGTTTTGCAGTTGGTGCTTGAGACGGAACACGGCCCAAATGATCTTACACATGCCTGCGAGATAAACTGCAGCCAATCAGAGCAGAGGTCACATTTACACTTGACTGTAGGGCTTGGAAACCTCCGTCTAAAACCAGTATTGACCTACAGAACCAGAGGAGTGAATGCAGTCACTCACACGGGTGAAATGAAGAGGATTCTGTGCTCATGTGAAGCACGGGTGCTGTGTAAACACTCGGTTTATTTTGACTGCGGGAGGAAAAGTACTCGAGGTACTTTACAGTTTAATGATCTGTGAAAGGTGAATGATCTTTTAATACACACACACTCCCTCACAGACCCTCAGAACACACCGAGCATGCTAAAATACACTTCTCTAGTGCACACTAAACACAAAGAGCATGCTATAACACACACTTCTCTAGTGCACACTATGCACACTAAACACAAAGCACATGCTATAACACACTCTTCTAGTGCACACACACAAAAACACAATTTATTGCACACTTCTCTACTGCACACTACAACACAAAGAGCATGCTAAAACAGACATTTCTTTAGTGCACACTAAAAACAAAGAGCATGCTATAACACACTAAAACACACTCTTCTAGTGCACACACACAAAAACACAATTTATTGCACACTTCTCTACTGCACACTACAACACAAAGAGCATGCTAAAACAGACATTTCTTTAGTGCACACTAAGAACAAAGAGCATGCTATAACACACTAAAACACACTCTTCTAGTGCACACACACAAAAACACAATTTATTGCACACTTCTCTACTGCACACTACAACACAAAGAGCATGCTAAAACAGACATTTCTTTAGTGCACACTAAGAACAAAGAGCATGCTATAACACACTAAAACACACTCTTCTAGTGCACACACACAAAAACACAATTTATTGCACACTTCTCTACTGCACACTACAACACAAAGAGCATGCTAAAACAGACATTTCTTTAGTGCACACTAAGAACAAAGAGCATGCTATAACACACTAAAACACACTCTTCTAGTGCACACACACAAAAACACAATTTATTGCACACTTCTCTACTGCACACTACAACACAAAGAGCATGCTAAAACAGACATTTCTTTAGTGCACACTAAGAACAAAGAGCATGCTATAACACACTAAAACACACTCTTCTAGTGCACACACACAAAAACACAATTTATTGCACACTTCTCTACTGCACACTACAACACAAAGAGCATGCTAAAACAGACATTTCTTTAGTGCACACTAAGAACAAAGAGCATGCTATAACACACTAAAACACACTCTTCTAGTGCACACACACAAAAACACAATTTATTGCACAATTATCTACTGCACACTACAACACAAAGAGCATGCTAAAACAGACATTTCTTTAGTGCACACTAAACACAAACCAAAACAAATGTACACTTTCATAGTGCACAATAAAAACACGTTTCTCTAGTCCACACCAAAACACGCGCATCTAGTGCACACTAAAACACATACCTTATTGTACACCACACTCTACTGCACACTTCTCTAGCACACACAAAAACATTCACATCTCTAGTTATAAACTTAAATCTCTATACGTTTTAGTGCACCGTAAAACACAATTTATTCTACACTTCACTACTGCACACTAAACACACACACTTCTCTCGCACACACTTAAACACACACATCAAGTGAAACGAAAACTTATTTCTATTGCACACTAAAACACACACTTCTTTAGTGCACATTAAAGCACACACCTTTACAGTGCTCACTACAACACACAATTCTAGTGAACAAAAGAACATTTATAGTGCTAACTAAAATGTGCACTTTTATAATGCACACTAAAAGTAAACTTCTCTAGTGCAAACGAAAACACACATACACTCATCTAGCGCTTACTAAAAAGCACACTTTTTTTTAGTGCACACTGCACTCTGCAAAGGCAGTGACAAACAGCATGAATGTTATAAATAGAGGAGATCTTGAGGCAGACAGGAAACATTAAGAGAAAAGCCACAGAAAAACACACAGTTGAGAAGATAAACCACAGAACCGCACTATTAAATGAAACTAAACCAATGATCACCAAATTAATCAAGTGCTGACTACACAGTGTGCGTGCCTGCATTTCTCTGAAGTCAATTACTAATCTCAAATCTGCCACGACAACAATTTTTCCAACAAATTACAATCCAAATTAATATATTTTAACAGATTTATAAACACCTCTTCAGATTTGAAAAACATAGTCTAGTGCACACTAAACCACACTACTCTAGTGCGCGCTAAACATAATGCAATACTTGAAACATAAATGTATTTATTTAGTGATTTCAGCTTGGATTGTTCACAAGTTTGTATATTTGCTCTACTTTTAAACAGCGGTCCATGAACATTAGAAACTAATGCGTTCCATGTCTAGGTGCCCTAGCAGCGCTCTTCAGATTAAACCAGCCCCTTGACTTTAATAAATCATTGCTTAAAATTGATATGAAATAAAAGCCCTGTTTCATATCGACACTGGCTCATTGTTCAGGCGTGCTGAAGCAGAGGTCTGAGAGCCGGTCTAACCCTCTTTCCTCTCCACTGAGTTTGTCTTGCCTACACAAGATCCATAAATCAAAGTGGCAGCTCGGCCACGCCATCAAAACACGACCTCCCGTCTTCTTATTTTGTGGAAGGAGCAACGCTGATGCCACGTTCACAATCTCCCCTCACATCCGTCAGAGAGCTTTACGACGAGCCATTCTACTGACGACTGCATCAGTCCGCGAGGTTTCCGTCCGACCGTTTGTCAGCCTGATGGAGGATCAGCTCTCGAGATGCCGGTAAATCTGTGGACGTTAGTACACGGACAGAGCAGCTCAAATGTTCGGTGGTGAGAAAGTGAAGATTGAGATCGCTCACATTCTGACGGTCAAGCGACAGAACATGAAAAGATTTACCTCGCTTCTCAAATCTCACAGGATTGTTGAGACTCATATCAACAGGGGACAAACAAGAACATTCATTCGGCTCGGGGGAAATTTTGGGGCACAATGGCACTTTGTCCCAGGTCCCATAAAAATGTGAAGCCTAATGCTCACAAAAATCAAATTTTCCAAACATATTTGTATTTTATAACTAATCTAAAAATGTATTTCACAAAAATGTTTTGATAACGAATGACTTGGACTGAATATTGATGAAAAGAAACCAATAACAGATCAGAATTTGGTTTCTGCTAAAAATAAAAAGGCTTTAGTTTCACCACAGTTTTTCTCTCTTTGAGCATTTTTTTTAGCTCGCTGATAGTGAACTGTGGCCATTTCACCTGGACAACAGTGGACCAAAGACCTTGGATTAAAGATAAGAGTCAGCGGTTTCACCTCTAGTCTCAACATTATTCTGCCTTTCAGAATCCCGCTCTGGGATTTGACCTAACAACCACTCAAAGATTATTAAAAAGGTTCGGGCAGAAATCTTCTGATCTTAAAAGCTCACTGCAGCAAGAAGAGCTGAATGCCGGAGCTAAATCAGCGTAGGGGGGCAGAGGAGAGATAAAAATAGACAGCGGCCCTGTGCTTATCAAACAACGCTTGTACTTTTGGCCGCCTGCTTGGAGGAGAGACACTGTGTGTTAGATAAAGACATGCCTGTCTTCCGTCTCATGACCGGAGGAGGACACAAGCCGTCTAGCGTGAGAACTGTGAATTCCTGTCATCTAATGCACAAAGACATCAAAACCTGTGTGAAGCACAACAGTTCAGTTCCTCCAGACATGGAAAATTACAGCAGTGTACCTCAATACTTACTACAGTAAATGTTGGTTGAGTATAGTCTAGTAAATTGTAGTATACTGCAGTATATTACAGTAATTGTTACACTTATGCCTGTAGTATGCTTCATTTTTCGCGTACACATGGGTTTGGACGCATGCGCACTACGACATATTGCAATGCCTCTCCGGGCCTACAGGGGTCAGGTTTTCTTCTATTACCTTGAATCGATGCTCCCAGGACACGGTTGCCACCTGGTGGTTAAACTAATTACTGCAAGAAATGGAATGCGCATGCACGACCTGTGCGTACTTTGTACGCAAGGTAACAAAATTCCGGCGGTGCGGGTACTCTGATGGCGAAACTTGCGTCACGCGCACTGACCGCTGTCCCTCGCGTATGCGTACATAGGGAACCATACTTCAGCCTTTACTGTGTTAATGTGTACTAAAGGGAACTGAATAACTGCAGTAAATACTGTACCTTACTTTAATATTGCTATCGTAAACTGTAGTATACAATAGTACATTACCGTAATTACTACACTTAGTTAATGTACACTACAGTATTCTGTATTATTATTAACTATAGAAAATTGGTCAACTGCAGTAAATACTGTAGCATACTTACTTTAATATCTACTATAGTAAACTATGGCAAATTTAGTATTCTGCAGTATATTACAGTAATTGTTACACTTTGCTAATGTGCACTACACTATTCTTTAGTACCTATAGTGAACTGATAAACTGCAGCAAATACTGCCGTACACTTCAGTATTTACTATAGTAAACTGTAGTATAATATGGTACATTATAGTAATTACTACACTTTGTTCAAGTATGCTAAAATATTCTGTATTATTATTAACTACAGTAAACTGAAAAAAAAAACTGCCGTACTAAATACTGTGGCACCCTTTAATATTTACTATGGTAAACTGTGGTAAATTTAGTATTCTGCAGTATATTATAGTAATTGTTATACTTTTCTAATGTGTGCTACACTATTCTGTAGTATGAACTCTAGCGAATTGCTAAACTGTAGTAAATCATGTAGTATGCTTTAATATTTACTATGGTAGGGCACAGAAACACTAAGGTTTACTATAGTAGTAAACTAGAACAATTCTAATAAACCTTAAAGTATTCTTTCACGTCGATATGCAGTCATCTCAAGTGCTGTTTTACCTCTGACAAGCATTAACTTCGTTTTCTTTTTTGTATCTGTGGCTTGCTGTCTATTACCACGGGTGATCAATTTGCTTTTTCAGAACAAAAAAACACAAAACTAGAAACACGTTTTCAGTCCGAGGCAACAATTGTTTAGCCAAACTTTACGCGCAGACGGGGCTAAAAAGCGTGTCCCATATTGTGATCACGCTTCCATGGTAATAGTTGCAAAGTAAAAACATTTCCACAAGCGTTATCTGTTGTAATCGCTGGCACGACACACACAGTAAAGAGACATTCTGATGAAAATCCCCTTGAGATGTTCCTCAAGACTCTGAGACTGCACAGCTATCTGAGATCAACGCACGTGAACCGCTGTAAACATCCTCGGGCCACACAACCAGCGTTTCTTGACAAGCACCAGCTGTTGTTAACTCCACCTCAGGCTGAACATCTCAGACAAACACGTGTCCGGACAATGAAAACCGTACGCTAGCTGGTGCACACTGAAGGTGTTCTCTTCATACAGACACAACTCATAAAACACACATGAGGTCGCAGACGAGTGATTTTTTTGTGCCACAGACGGTCACAACATAAACTGAAAAGCCTGAACAGAAAATTTTCCAGTTGATATATCAGTAGTTCTCAAGTGCTTTTACTTCACAGACCCAACACAGTACCGAAATGATGGATGATAGATCGTCCATTGTGTTGCATTCGGCAGACGGTGATTCACTAAGATAAGAGAGACAAAATCACAGATGAGATCTTTCTCAATTATTTCTCCTAGAGTTTGAGAAGAGACGTCCACGACGTGTCAAACTGAGCTCAGATTTATCTATTCGCCAATCAAAAGTCAGTATTACATTTCTCATCACATTAACTCAAATCCAGATTATTGGACCTCTACAATCTACGTTCAGTTTACACCTCCAAGCTCTTCACGCGTTTCAACAATTATTTGTTTATCGTTTTATTTCTCCTAAACAGACGTGTCTGAGACTAAGATGATACTTGAATGAAACATGAGAACTGCATCTTTGAAAGAAGCAACCAGCGAGCAACGACGTTTTCCTCCGAGTTTGAAACCCTTCAGATATTCTCTGTCAAATGTCAGGGTTGGGTGTAGAGCTCGAGTTTCAATAATGAATGTTAAACGGTCCTCTGAGAGCTTTAGCCGAACGAGACGACACGAGCACACATTCCTTCACTGTCATCTTCACCGTACTGTGAATTTAACCTTGTGAAGTTTAAGAGTGACACGGCCGTACATCAACTTAAAGACACTAAAAGCCCTTCAGTATGTCAGTGGAGCGCTTGAAGACGCGTCTCTTTAGCGTGTGAGAAGGGCAGGAGATGACACGCTTTCTCAGGATTGTTTTCTACACACGCTGCATTTCTCAAGGACAGCGGACAGACCTGCGTCTAACGTGTCTTACCTCCTGTCCCTCGGCTGCGGTCTCTCTGCCAGCGCTCGCTGCCACTCTGGAGTTCATGGTCCCGTAACTCTCGGAGCCAATCGTGATTCCAGGGATAGCAGTCCGGCGCAAGGGCAGACGCCTCGGATCAGAAGAGAGACGCGGGTGTTCTCAGGTTCCTCCTGCCTCTGTAATCCACATACGCGCGCTGATGGAAACTCATCCTCGACTTCACCGCCAAAATCCTGCAGTATTCCACGTGTAATCCGCACTAGAACGAGTTAAATCCACAGCGCTCCGCACATTCCCAAAGCCAGCCGGAGACTCCCGGCAGCAGCTCTGCGCAGCTCCGTCTCACACAGACGCACACACACACACACACTGCTCGTGAGTGAGCAAGAGAGGGCGGGCGGGCGGGCGAGAGAAAGAGAGAGAGAGAGAGAGCTGCTCAGGGCCTGCATGAACAGAGAGTGTGTTTGTGCGTGTTTGTGTGTGTGTGTGTATCGTGTGCGTTTGTTTGTGTGTGTGTGTGTGTGTGTGTGTGTGTATTATATGTGTGTGTTTGTTTATGTGTATAATGTGTGTGTGTTGTGTGTGTGTGCGTGTTTGTTTGTGTGTATTTGTGTGTGTGTGAGTGTATTATGTGTGTGTGTGTGTGTGTGTTTGAGTGTGCTTGCATTTTAAAGTGTACTGGAGTCTTTAAATGCATTTAAAAGTTTGTGTGTTAGATGACTGTGTGTGTGCACGAGTGAGTGCTGGAGTGTGTGTGTCTGTGATGTGTCTGTGTGTGTCTAAGCTGTCTGTTCTACTGGAAACTGCATAACTGAAGGAGTGTTTAACATCTGCTATTGTGTGCCTATAAAGAGAATGAGACTTTTGCAACAACATGACTGTAATTGTAAACAGAATTTTCATTTTTGGGTGAACTATTTCTTTAACAGACCGTGTCATTAATTTGTGTTACCTTCTGTGTTTCTGTCCTTTCTCTCTCTCTCTCTCTCTCTCTCGAGTAGATTCTCACTCTCTCTGTCGGCTTTAATTCAGGTGTGTTATTATGTTAAAGCTATCTTTCATCAAACAGTCTGTCTGTACAGATGAAACACACAATGCTTCAGTGTGATTAGAGATGCTTACACAGACAGAGATGAATGTGTGTGTGTGTGTGTGTATTTCCATCTTCAAAGAAGCAAACATTGATGTTTTTACATACTGAACTGCGGACAGATTTAAAATTATTCAAGAGCTCCCTCTAGTGAAGCCCTCAGGTGAGATTTATACATTTAAAGGGACAGTTCACCTAAAAACAAGAATTCTGTCTTCATTCACCCTGAAGAACAGACATACAGTGTACATTAGGGCTGTGCACGATTAATCATGCTGTAATCGAGCTGGCTGTGATTATGCAAGGCATCGATAATTTTCTGCGTAGCTTGTCCGCACGGCTCTGGGATCAGTAGAAATGCTGCTCGATCTAAAAGCAGTGCGAGTTTGAGTCGCTTATAACGTGCATTTAAAACAGCAACACCCGTCAAACATGATCATTATAAATATACTTTATTATCATAAAAATACCTGAGGAGGCTTGAGTAACAGTGATAAAAATACGTCCTTAGGCATTTCCTAGATTCTAGAAGGTGTCATGGTCTTCTTCTGCAGTGCGTATTTGGCGTTTCTGCACGAGAGCGCCCTCTGGCTTTCGGGTGCAGTAGCATTTTACATTTACATTATTCTTATATTCAATGTTCAAAACGATGTTAAATTTATAATTAGATTTATAATATTAATAAATAAATGTACAGGGTCACCTACACACCATCATTAAAACCTCTCAGTCTTTAAACCTCCTTTATCAACAAATTTCTCTATCAGCTCCCTGCAGACTCTCTCGCTCTCGCTCACGCGCGCACACACACGTCTACCCAGCCAGGAATATCACTAATTTGCACAATTACTCGGCCGATATGGCTTTTCACCCTCTTCAATGGACTGGAAATCACTACAGTGTTATTACCCATAATGCAACAGCACGCACAGAACTCACACAAGACTTTAAATCAACAACAAAAACTGATTCATGTTTTCAATGAAATCAACATCCATGACATCCTATAGTCTCCAACAAAACAAAGGACTGTTCCTGAAAACACTCTTTGCATTAAACATGAAATTTAACATTATATTAAACATCACTCGATGTACAGACACACCGCAATTCTCAGAACTCAAAACTTTTTCCAATTAATTTAGACCGGTTACTACAACTAAACCTAAAACAAACACAAACACAAGGCATTCATGCAAATAACAAGCATGAAAAAATAGAAAAAAAGAGGTAAGACAAAACTGAAACATTCAGTCAGACTTAAATTTTATAATGGCATATCTAAGACAGAACGAAATGAACAGCCGCCTTCTCTTTTTGGCGTTTCATGAAAAAGAAAGTCATTTGAGTTTGGAACAAGCTAGCCTGAATTTTCCCATTTTGCTGAACTCAATCTTTTAACATATGCTGAATTAAATTCACCTCGCATTGTGGCTGTTTGAAAAAAAAACAGCAGGTGTCAGCAAAAAATATGACTGTGTTGACCATAAAATAAATAAAATACACAGGAAGGAGATGTCACTGAGGCCTTCTGGTAAAGCAATTTTAAACGGTAAACATCCGTTTAAAACATTTAAACATCACACACACACACACAGAGAGAGAGAGAGAGAGAGAGCGTCGGACCCCTTTAACAAGCACAATTGACTGGTACAGAATGCAGCTTCTGTGTAAAAGAAAGTGCTTGACACAGCAGATGTGGAGTGTGATGGGAGAGCGCTGAAGGACAGAGAGCAGAGCTGACGGCACATTAAACTTGCAGGACAACAACATTCATTCAGTATAAAAGAACGAGCACAGAGAGCAGCACAACCCGGCGGACACCATCTGCCACACGAGTCACGATATATACAGTTGGGGACAAAAATATTAGCCCCCTTGGTAAATATGAGCAAAGAATGCTGTGAAAACAAATCTGCATCGTTTCTCCTTTTGAGCTTTTATTTAAAAAAAAATCACAAAAATCCAATGTTTCACTGAAGTAAAACAATTGAAAGTAGGGGGAAATCACATGATGAAATAAATGTTTTTCTCTAATACACACTGGCCACAATTATTAGCCCCCCTTCATTTAATTCCTTTTGCTTCCTTCATTTGCAATCAGATCTGAGTCTTCTCTTATAATGTCCGATGAAGTTTAAGAACACATGACAAGTGATCTTAGACTATTCCTCCATAAAGAATTTCTCCAGATCCTTCAAATGTTGGTGCTGCCTCTTCTTCAGTTCATCCACTCATGTTCTATAGTGTTCAGGTCAGGGAACTGGGATGGCTGTGGCAGGATCTTGATTTTGTGCTTAATGAGTCATTTTTTTGTTGATTTTGATGTTTGTTTTGAACCAATGTGCTAATGGAAGATCTAACCACGACCCATTATAAGATTTCTAGCAGAGCAAGTCAGGTTTAGATTTTTTTATCTGTTGGTATTTAATATAATCCATGATGCCATGTATCTGAACAAGATGTCTAGAACCTCTGGTATAAAAATAGGTCCAGAACAATGAAGTTCCGGCAGTATATTTAAATGTGGACATGGGGCACTTTTTTATCCATATGGCCATAGACCCCAGTCCTGGTTGAAGTTCCAGTATGGCAAATGAATATGGTGGAGTTTATTTTTGCACGAGAGCAGAAGATTTGTTTCTTGAACAGTGTCCCAAACAACTTGTGGTGATGGAGGTGCAGTTTTCCTTTAATTTTGGGGTCAGAAAGCATTTAATAAAAATAAACTCATTTCTGCAATTCTCCATCTGTGATGTTTGGAGAGTCTTTGGCCACTCAAATTCTTCTCCTCACTGTGCATTAAGACAATATAGACACACATCCTCTTTCAGGCAGATTTGCAACATCTCCAGTCGATTAAAACTTCTTGCTCATTGCCCTGATGTTGGAAATTAGAATTTGTATTGTTTTAACTATTTCTTTAAAGCTTCTTTGTATTTTGTGTAGCTCAAAAATCTTTTCCTGCCCATCAGAACTATATTCTTTGGTTTTACCCATTGTGATGAATGATTAAGGGGGGTTGGGCTTTGTGTTACTTATTTACTTCATTCTCCTGTGCAAAGCCCCAAACAGACAATTAATCGCCATAATCGGAAAAGCCCCAAAACTGACAATTACTCGTCATAATTGCAATGATTTATTAGACAATAATCGTATAAATTTCATGACTGTGACATCCCTATCGTCAGATATTATAATCGATTATCAACTGGCTCACGGTGAATCATTACATCCCTACAAGTCACTTATCTCAACTAACATCAGTCAACAAATAATATAAAGAATTTAGATTTCAACATTTCCAATATCTTAGGGTAAGCAAGTATAAAGTGCCCAAATATGAACTGCTTTTAAACAAGTGTCAAACAGCATGGTCTGTCACTATTGACCTCCGGGATGAACTTACGCAGCCGTGTGTCCATCAGAGAAGCTCTCAGTCTTAACTAACCCTATAATGACATGAAGCTAATGGTGTGGAAAGCCTCATGGAGCGACTCGATGGCTGATTGGATTGGTTGATCTTGTTGCACTGAGGACATTGTGCAGGTCTTACCATGGCTGTGTCCGAAATAGCCCCCTATAGCCTAATATAGTGCAGTATTTGAGGGGACATCCATTTTTAGTGGCGTCCGAATTCATAGTGGACATCATTAAGCGCACTCATTCAATCCCATGATGCATCATAATAACGAGTGTACAACCGATGTACACTCACGGCTAGCTGCTAGCCATCTATCGTGATGCTCGGGCTGAATGAATTCCCGCGTCTCGGCAGAAGATGGCGCCCGCAGCATCCAGTGCACCGAGTGTCCGAATTTACTCACTCGTTTTCACCCGCTCCTTAAAGCGGACTATATTAGTGAACTAATGCAGGGAATAGTGAATGAGGGTATATTGGGAGATTTCGGACACAGCCCATGTGTGGCCTTTGTAAACACCAGCGCTCTCTGAACACCACTGTTTGAAAACATTCTTCTGTGCCGAGGTCAAACTTTAGGACAAAAGGTCAGCCGTGTTTTGCTTAAAGCCTCTACTAGACAAACACGCAAGTGGGGTCCAAAATCTAAGAGAAGGGCTGTCACGATAAACCGAGGATAAATATCACGTGATTTATGCACAACTTGTGAGTGAAGTACGGGAAAATGCTGCTGCATCCGAAAGCCAGAGGGCGCTCTCGTGCGGAAACTCCAAACACGCACTGCAGAAGAAGACCATGACACCTTCTAGAATCTAGGAAATGCCTATGGACATCTTTTTATCACTGTTACTCAAGCCTCATCAGGTATTTTTATGATAATAAAGTATATTTATAATGATCATGTTTGACGGGTGTTGCTTTTTCAAATGCACATTATAAGCGACTCGCACTGCTTTTAGATCGAGCAGCATTTCCTACTGATCCCAGAGACGTGCTTCACGGACAAACTACGCATAAAAAAAATATCGACACATTGCATATCGCAGCCAGCTCGATTAAAATAGGATTTAGTGGTATCGCGATAAATTATCGTGTAGCCCTATCTAAGAGCGCTTTGAAAAACTTGAATTTTGTTTTGCATTTAAAGCAAACACAAAACTACCCAAATGAGTATTGAATACTGTTGTATACTTTGATATTTACTAGGTGTAAACCGTCATAAACTTTCTAAATACTATAGTGTTACTGAACCTTACCATAGTAAACACTGAAGTATTGTTACTACGGCTCATCAGATCAATAGAGTTACGACAGAATACTGTAGTACAGTAACAAAGTGTAGGATTAACCAAGAGTACTCTACATCTGAAGTAAATATCAAGGTACACTCTACAGTATTTCACTATAGTAAAACAATACAGTATACAACAGTATTTTTGTGTAGTATTTGTAATTCTGCACTAACAATCAACTACTCGGATGATGCTGGAAAACACTGAAAATATCACTCGTCTTCAAAAATGTGCAATAAATAAGAAAAATGCGAAGCATTCAATAATTTCATCACTATCAAACGTTCTTGGAAACAAAAAAAAGAATCTCTGTTAAGACACTCCTAGACATTTCCTGGAAGATTATTAAAGACTGGACTGAAAGAACTGAGCAATCTGAAAATGGTTTGCAATGAGCTGCACTCAGCGTGACTTTGACAAATGGTGGACATGCATTAGTGTGATGAGCGCATTAGAGATTAGAGCCGCGCACGGAACATAACACCCGTAATAAAACCTGCTGTCTCGCTCTTAGTCAAATCTGTGAGAAACTGTTTGACTAGCTTTCTGTCCAAAAATCTGATCCAGGCTATAACTGTGATATACTGAATAAGCCGTAAGGCACCCAAATAAACTTCTTCTAGCAGCTGTTTAGTTCTGCTGTAAAACACAACGTGCTCTTTTACATCCACATTCCTGAAGAAATTAATTAGCCTGAAAAAGAGACGGACATAAAACGGGAAACACACTTTCCCACAAACCCTCTTTAACTAGTCAATAAAAGCCTGATACAACCCGACTAATGAAGAGAACTGTGACCTTCAGCAAAAAAACCCTAATGCACTTTAGTCTCAATAAAGCTCACCACTTCTTCTCTTGAACTCAATCTAAAGTATTTGCAGCTTTTAAAAAACATGCAGTACGGTTCACATACACGTGTGTTTGTGCTAGAGTTGAACAATAATTAGCAAGAAAACCATCATAGACCCACACAGGCACAACACACTGGTTAAACATCTTCCTAAAGCAAAGATGAAGAAACAGAGCTGCAGAAAGAAGATAAAACGAGACGTACAGCATGCTCACAATGCACATGCTCTCCAACGCTTTCACTGCTGTAACCGGATCAGCTCTATAACATCAGAGCTGTTAAAACCATCATCACACACACAAACAGCACTATAAACACACACACTCCACTAATAGTTCCCATATGTCAGTGAGAGCAGCCCGAATATGCTGATAAAACAGAACAATCACAGAATGACACACCCCAAACGCACACACACAGTCACACACTCACACCAGCATGCACACACACACACACACACACACACACACACACACACACGCTCGCACACACATGCTCAAACACACACACGCATGCATGATGGGGGAATCTCACAAAACCTCTTGTCTCAAGAACACGTCTGGCTCATATTAACCGAAAATCCAAAGGCAGAACATTTGTAATATAAAATAATATCATTTATAATTCAACCTTTCAAGAACTCATAGAAAACCTTTTTAAAACCCTTAAAGAAATATTCCAGGTTCGAGACAAATGACCGAATCATGTTAGTGTATAATGTTGATGACTTTAAAAACATCATTTCTAAAACTCAATAAAAACCAATGTTACGGTGAGGCACCTTTAATAGTTCTAATCCTAAAAGGAATAATACAAGTGAAGTGTCTAGAGACACGACCGATCATGTGTGAGAAATAAGAATAGATTCTCAGTCCACTTTCACTATAAATCAGATGACTGAAAAACAACCCACACCAGCTCATATCGCTTCATTTTGACTTCATCAAAAGAACGTGATATATTTTTCTTGAACTGATAGTATGCTGTGACAAGACAAAAAGGATTTCCTATCATCGCAACATGAATCAAAAAGACGTGTTCATCAGAAATCCGAACCGACTTCATGAAAAACAGAAAACAAAGAAGCAAAGCCATAGAAATAAGATCTCCTGAGGAACACTCTCGTCCGCAACAATAACAAACTCTCAGCAGACAGACGATGAGCGTCATCTACAGACCAGAACAACACAATACACCACCACAGAGTTCCTCTACAAAACAAACATTCAGCAAAGAATCCTCTTATCAACATCTTGTTTTCAACTGTATGGGGTTCTTGACTTGATTTATGCGTAGATTAAAAACATCCCTGATCTTTCATTGGAGGATCTTCAGATCAGTGTATTTATTTCTAGATAGTTCCAAGAAATACAGTTACTTCGAAGTAGGGCTTTTATAAACCAATCAGATTTTCCATGCCCAGCTTCTGATGATATATCCGTCAGACTCACCGTATTGGCCAGGTCCAGGTAACTGGCGCTCAGAGAGCCGCTGCGGTCGGTCATGAGCTGGTGAAAGCCCGCTGAAGGCTCACCGGGTTGTTCTAGAAGCTTCTGGAGGAGAGGCGAGCTCAGGTCTGGAGTCAGTAAATCTCTCGCTCCAGAATCATATTCCCAACTCTCTCGAGCTCCTGAAGCAAAGCACACACATTCAAACACCTGTCATTTCACAGCACTTCAGTGGGTCTTTAACGTTTCCGTTCAGACAACAACACACCTAAACTATTCTCACTGCTGGTTGGCCCTGAAGCGATGGGTTCCTGGTGTTTTCTCCTCTCCGAGTCACCGGACAGAAGAGATAGCTGTCCTTCTTCCTTACGGATCTCGCTGACCAACTGCATGCGACAGCGTGTAAAGTCCTGGAAGGAAATCATCCCCCGTTTATCTGCTCCAAGCTGACCCATGATCTCAGCGACAGACTCCTCCATGTTCAACTGCCGGCAGACCATCAACAAATCATTTCTAAAAGAGAGAGAGAACCCATCGATTTCATTACAAACTGCGTAAAAGCTAAAAAGGCTAATAAACACTGTTGCTATAATGCAGGTCCATGTGTCCTTAACGATGACTCTGATCTATGAATAGCTTTGTAATTTATAAGAAGAGCTGTTTGCTGTATTAATACAAAAAATGTCTGAAATCTGAAAAATTGGCATAACATCCTGAAAACTGCGAACAAAAATAAACCGGTGACTGCATAAAGCAAATATATTAGATTCTTGTTTCTTTGCATGGCTCTTGTTTGTCTGTTGCTTCCCAAATGTTAATTAAAAAAAGGTAAGGATTAAAAATCACAAATAGCAAAAACAAAGAGCAAATAGACAAAATGTATTCATGTAATTTCATTAAAAATATCAGTAACATTTTCCAATAAGGTGCTATTTGTTAACAGTAATAAATGCATTAGCTAACATTGAACAATTTCGTTTTTCAGTATATATTAATGTTTGTTCATGTCAAAACAGTTATTCATGTTAATACATGGTGCATTAACTAATGTTAACAGTGACAACGTTTGATTTTGATAATGTATTCGTAAATGCTGAAATTAACATAAACTAACACACTAAACTAATTAATGCTGTATTAGTATTGTTCATTGTTAGTTTATGTTAGCTAATGCATTTACTAATTGTTAAAAATATCACTTCAAACACCTCAACATCTGCCAAAATTGATGTTTTTATGTTTAAAATACATCCCAGAATACTGGTGCCAGAAATCCAAATACTGTATGAGTAAATGAGTAATAATAATAGTGAATCGAGCTTCTCTGTCACAACAAGAGCGACACTTCTGAACCACTTCTAAATACCTCAACATGTAAAAAAATCAATAAAGGTATATTTTTTTCCGCAGAAAAAGTTATGTGTGTCAAGTTAAAGTCGTTGTTAATAATCAGTTCTCGCAAGACGCTAAAGTTGACACGTCGATGTTAAACATGTTTAGAGCTTTTAAAAGGACACGGTGGGTCTCCGGGACCCCCAAATCGAACATGAGGGTTCAGAGCACAAAACACGAGCGTTACCCGTCAAAACACCCGCGAGACAGAGAAAAAGAAACAACGTATGAAAGTGTTTGAGCATTTCAGAAACGTGTGTCAAGAAGCTGAAGAGTTTGGCGGAGGAGTTCACGGCTGCAACATTTCCCGTCACTTCCGAGGCTGCGGCGAACAAACGAACGAGCGCAAGCTGCGCCACGCAAACAATCTCCACAAACACGTTCGCGTGTTACTTTGCGTCCCTGTCGTGAGTTAAAATGTTACATTGTTGCATCGAGACCGTTCGCTCAAATTGCAACATTGTATCGAGCGCTCGTGACGTCACTCCGCTTGTAAAAGTTCTACTCGGCGCGTGAACTTTATTCAGCCTGTGCGTGCGTGTTTTCTGACCGGTTAATGAATCCGTCCCCGTCACCGTCGCACGTCTGGAAAAGCCGCCGCACGCGCTCCTCCTCCGCGGTGCTGGACGAGTCGCTGCTGCCGCTGCTCACGCTCGCCTCCGCCGCCATCATGAACGCCGCGCGCGCGCGCACCATGCTTCACAAGCCGCGTGGGGCGTTTCTCTGGGCGGGTCGGGTTTACGTTTGCCATGCAAAAGTTGTAATGTAAAGGTGTTCGTACTGTGACGTACACAAATGCTGCTTGTGAAGACATCAGGAGGGCAGTGAGGAGTTCGGTTCCAAGCACAGAATTCTTGAGACTGTGATGTTTTCTGAAGGAGGAACAGGACCGAGCTCCTCTGCCCTGTCGCTTAAGCCAGACTGAGTTAAAGAACCCACTGAACTCGATCTGTTTAGGTCCATTTAATCCTTCACAGAACCTTTGAGCTTGAAGAAGTGTAAGCAAGCATGCGTGAAATGACAAGCCACCAAAAACACTGAAGACAATGGTAGGAAGCTTTTAAAAGCAGAAAGTCCTCTCGAACAATCCGTAACACAACATCAGCAAAACGTTTTATAAGCCTTGAAATGAGAGGAAGTACAAGACAAGGAGGCTGATTGGTTTAAAAAGGAAACTGCAGCAGCAAATTAATAATAGATGTTTGGAGTATGAAATCATATTTCCCTGAATTTTCCCTTATATCAAAATGTCTACTACAATAATTAAATATTCATGTTTTTTTTACGTTGCTTGTAATAAATTAAAGTACAAAGCAGCTAAATGAATGTCAAAATGTTTTGATCCACATTATGTAGTTTAAGAACATTCAACTGAAGAACCAATGGCTCAAGTTAACCATGCAAACTTTGTGTGTATACTCAAACATATGTCGCATTTAAAGTGAATCAAAACAAGAATAGCTCAAAGGTAACTTTAAAAATCTCATTTTAATTATTATTATTTTTATGTTTTGTGTTGCTATTCATGGTTTTCTTTCTTTCTTGTATTTGTTTTTTTGTGGTTATAAGAAAATTATTCCTCCTCCTGTAATTATTCTGTGATCTCTTAAGGTTGAATAAAAACTTATTTGACAAACAAAAATCTCATTTTGCCCAAAACTACTGTTCAATGTGTATACTGTATATTTTGACAACAATATGCATCATGTCACTGTACTTTGGCACTTTTATCTTGCACCGCTTCAATCAACTGAAAAGGAATTCTGGACATTTAAGGATCTAAATAATCTTCAGTTAAAAGAAAGGCTTAACGATATAACAAAAACCTCAAGATTAGTCAAGGCTGTCACGCTTTTTTTATTCTTCACATTTCAATTTGAAAATCAATTGAGGAACAACAGGCAAAACTCCACTGAAGCCATTTTCATTCATGTACACATCTGGAAACGACTCTTCAGTCAAATACTAAAATCATAGAAAAGTGTAACAAATAAGCATTCTCTCTGTGAGTTTGTTCAGTATAAGAAGATGATGTTTGGAGTTTTTATTTGAGGGGTTTGCTGATGTTACTGTATCCTACTCCAACACACGTCATCAGAACTTTCTCTCCTCCCGTTCGTTCCTCATCTCCGGGTTTCTGCGGCTCTATTTTAAACATGATCTGAAAGAAGTCTCGGATGTGTCTGAGAAACTCGATTCTACAAAGTGGAAAACAGACATAATTACAATGCGTTTTCAATCCTTTTTACATTCATCCAAATAGTTGGAATACCACAGTATTACTGGGTTATAAAACAATAATAATTGTAAATGTTGGCTTGTAAAAATAAATCAAGATACTTGCTAGTTGGTTGGTTACCTTTTTGGAAACTGGAACATGATTCAAGGTTTAAATAGAATTGAAAATACTTTAACCTTCCATTGAAATCATTGTACAAACCGTTTACTTAAGAAAATCCGCTAGTCAGTAAAAAATGAACTATTGGAAGTTTATAGATGCATAAAGTTATTTCTCTCTATTCAGAACTGTGGTCACACCTGAAATACCCCACCGATGCATATGATGACGTTCTGAACATGTTTACACCATGTACATAACTAAACAGACTATTCTTTATAAAACACAAAGAAATGGTTAATAAAGCACATCAAATTCCTTAAAAACCAGTGAAATTAGATTACATGAAGGATTTAAGTCCGGCACAGATGAAAGCGGTGTTGGCACGGCCAATCTTCAGTTATCATAGTACTGTACTTGACTGGCATACAGCACCGGTACCATGACAACTGAAAATGGACAATTCATGATGACCGCTGCAGATACCGCATGTTTCTCTGACGTCAACCGCAAGACGCTAGAACAGCATTCATATAATGATGAACAGGGTTACAATGGTCAAACCTTCAGATGAACGCTCAACACTCACGTGTAGGGCGAGAGGGGTCCTAGAAGAACTTTGGAAACATCTTGTTGTCCTAACGTCATGTATAACAGAGCCAAACTCTGATTGGTTGAATCCACACAGCCACCCTAGCAGAGAAAGAGAGAGATGAGAATCAGAGTAAGGGGCGATTCACATGTCGTGTCTAAAACTGCACAGAAAATGTGAGCCGTGCCACTTTCTCTAGTCAAATGACCCTCGGTGTGCACGGCACTCTGTAAAGTTGATCTATTTCCATCTCGATGCGGCGCCAACACGCCTAGAGAAATGTGTGCGTGTCTAAATTTAAAATAATGAACTTTCGCGCGCACAAGACGCCAAATGCGAATCGCCCCTTGGGCCAGTGTGTGTGATCCTGCTGGCACGTTATGCTTTAAATAATTAAACTGGGAATGTTGAATGTTCAGAAAATGTTCGTCTCAGCGTGACTAGGACTATTACTCCAGGACGTCCGATAAGACTGAAATGAAATCAGTAAATTACGCAGAACAGCTACGGTCCTCTTGTGGATTAAATCTTCTGTTGGCCGACAGCATCTCAAACTATTTTTGTTAAACAAACATTCAATATTGGACAATTATACAAAAAATATCCAATTTAATCAGTGTATTTCAAGCTATTTTATTTTAAGCTGGCTAATATACCACGACAGAACCATGATACAGTAATGATATCAGATGGAAAACCATGATTTTTTAAAAACGAATATCATATTCAAGAGGGTCTAAATGATAAATAAAAACATTTGCATTAAAACAAGCAGAATGAAATACAAAGAATCTATCAATCCTCACCAACGAATGCCAAATCTGTCAACTAACATCCAAGCGTGAAGATTCGCTTTCTGATCGATGTCGTGCTGTGGGCATTTAAACATCCTTCACCTGCTTTAATACAGGAGTGAGACACGGGCCGTGTCTCGTGATGAAGGTGGAACGCACTGAAACTTTCACAGAACGCCCAACGACGGCTGGAAAAGTCCCAAACATTTCCTTCGCCAGCGTAAACAAGAACGTCAGAGAAACGTCTCCTGAGATTTCAAGCCCTGACACTCCTGTTACACAAAACCTCTCCTGTCACGGTCACATTCACCATCCGCTGCTGTGTAAATTGTTCAATTAAATTATCTGACCGCACACTGAACGTCTTTGTCAAACTTGCATAAGCAGCAGGCCGTGAGATCATCAGAATGTAACTGTGTGTTTAGTTTTATTCATCCAATGTCTAAAGAATTCAGATCACATCCCACCCTTTCAAAAAATAAAGATATATATTTTGCATTTTGCACTGAATACAGCAAATAGCATTCATTGAAAAAATATATGACCATGACAAAATCAAACATTTTTTATATTACAGTATTTTAATAAGAAATATTTGACCTGTATCAGACTTCATTTTCTGTTTGCAAAATATGATGTTTTATTTGTGTTGTTTTTGGGCTGAAGGGGTCTGTTTACAGGTGGATGGTTGTGGGGTCGATCGCCTACAGCCTCTGACATCATCAAGGACACAACGCGAGTCAAAACAAACCAAATGCAAACAACCGCACGCGTCAGTCATACATCAACCATCTAACCATCAGCCAATGAAACGAAACAAAACATCTATCCACCAGCCAGTAAAAACAAAACAACATTTAATGATGAAGCGGTTTATCATTCCTCAAGTTGTATATGTATTTGAATTTGAATAAAGAACACATAACTTTACAGTTTTCAAACAGGTTTTAATATACTAGTCAAACAAACCATATGTTGTAAATGACATGACCTATTTATTTTCATCTTGTCATAACGTTATTATAACATGACTTTAGCTGGCACCCATAAAAAAGGACTGGAATTGGATTTATTTTGCAATTCCCACTATTATTAACATAACAGAACAACTTAGAAATGACAAATCAGATTCACTTAGTCTGTTAAAATTATTGAGGTGTTTTTGTAAATATTAAAGAACTGCATTTAAAGCAAACCAAGACAAAGTGTCAAATAAACATTTTTGAAACATAACCCTAACCCATTACCACAAAGACAAAACATCTACATTTGATGTCGAAAAGAAGAGCAAACAGAAACTCACATGACGTTTTCAGAGTCGCATCAGAACTGTGTGTGTGTTCATCAAGTGTTTACTACACACATCCACCATCAGCTACTGATTAACCTCAAAACACACACACACACACACACACACACACACACACACACACACACACACACACACACACACACACACACACACACACACACACACACACACGTCATTGACGAGACTATGGCGGCCCACCAGTCTACTTTGTTCCGCCAGTTAATACAAGCCAAAAAAAGTCTTATAACAACATAAATATTTATTTGAATTTCGTTGAATTCTGCACCGTTGATTCGTTGTTGTGTCATTGTTCACCGCTAGATGAAACGCTTACCCCTCTCTGTTGCTTCAGCGCAATGTGGGCAGCGCGTCTACACATGGAGCCGTACGAATCATGCGCACCCATGACATTTATAATGATGATCTTCCGCCGTTATATCCTCCAATATCCTTTTTAGTGCCAAAAGCACTCCGTTTAATCCTTTCCACATCGCTCCGATCGTGCTTCAAGCTAGAGCCCTGCACGGGCCTCAAATTTAAGCCACTATCCCAGTCCATGTCTGATAGCCCGAGTCCAACTAAAGCTCGTCGCGTTTTTTGTACCTCCACATTACACAGGCTGTTGCAGCAATTAAAATAGTTTAGTTTTGTTTTTAATGGCAAATTATTCATATTTTGTTTAATTTCGTTATTAAGTTAATTTAGAAGAATGTTTGGAGTGTTTTTTAGTATGTGGCTCAAGTGCAGAACGCATAGCTCGATTGCCAACTGCGCTGGAGCACGAATTTGAATTAATAATGTGAACGACACTGTTTAAACGGTTAAAATAGTTTAAATAAATAAATAGTTAAAAAGTATTAAAATAGTTTAGTTTTTAATGGTAAATTATATTTTGTTTCGTTTGTTTATTAGGTTCGTTTAGAAAAATGTTTGGGTATGTTGTTTGTTGCTCAGGCACAGGCGCAGTTTGATTGCCAACCGCGCCAATTTGAATGATTTGAATGCATGATGGGCATGAGTCTGCTTAATTTCCTCCTTTAGCTTCTTAGAAAAAGAATGATACGGGTGCGCGCCACACGATTACAGTACATGCTGCCCTGCGTCCCCGTGTCCCAAACTTGTCAATATATTTGGTTTGTTGGACATCAAGCAGCGCTGCTCAGACCGATCAGCGTGTACCGCAGGAGAACGCGTCTGTCATTAATTGCTCTCGTGTTACTTTGATATAAACTGATAGGTCTGCGCAACTTGCGCATACAGTTGAAAACATAATAAATCACGAACTTAACATTTCTCTGTTGTGCTGAGAGAGTGTGCGCTTTTCTTACGGGTCAACTCTAAACAGTCGCCGCATCATAATAATGTATGCATGCTCTGGTCCGGATAGTAAAGTGATACGGGGGAGTGGGACAATGGCACTGTGAAAAAGACCCGATGCGCAGCCCGCGTTTTAATATATGGTTATACAGTGCTGTGAAAAAGTATTTGCCCCCTTCCGGATTTTTAGTTTTTTGCATATTTGTCATGCTTAAATGATCCAGATCATCAAACAAATTTTAATACTTAATACAAAATGCAGTTTTTAAATGATGGTTTTATTTATTAAGGGAAAAAACAATGCAAACATGTCTGACCCTATGTGAAAAAGTAATTGCCCCCCTTGGTAAATACTGTGATGAACTGAATAATTGAGTTAAATTTCACTAGCCACACTCAAGCCTAATTACTGCCAGACCTGTTGAATCACGAAATCACTTAAGTAGAACCTGTCTGACAAACTGAAGTAGTCTAAAAGATCTCCAACAGCAACACATCATGCCGCGATCTAAAGAAATTCAAGAACAGATGAGAAACAAAGTAATTGAAATGTATCAGTCTAGAAAGGGTTAAAAACCATTTCTTAGGCTTTGGGACTCCTGCGAACCACAGTGAGAGCCATTATCCACAAATGGAAAAAGTATGGAACAGTGGTAAACCGTCCCAGGAGTGGCTGGTCTACCAAAATTACTCCAAGAGCACAACGACGACTCGTCCAGGAGGTCATAAAAGATCCCAGAACAACATCTAAAGAACTGCAGGCCTCTCTTGCTTCAGTTAAGGTCAGTGTTCATGGTTCTACAATAAGAAAGAGATGTGCAAAAATGGCATCCATGGGAGAGTTCCGAGGCGAAAACCACTGCTGACCACAAAGGCTCGTCTCACATTTACTAAAAAACATCTTGATGATCCCCCAAACTTTTGGGCAAATATTCTGTGGACTGATGAGACAAAGGCTTAACTTTTTGGAAGGTGTGTGTCCCGTTACATCTGGCGTAAAACTAACACAGCATTTCATAAAAAGAACATCATACCAACAGTCAAACGTGGTGGAGGTAGTGTGATGGGACCTGGACGACTGGCCATAATTGATGGAACCATGAATTCTGCGCTCTACCAGAAAATCCTAAAAGAGAATGTCCGGCCATCGGTTTGTGACCTCAAGCTTAAATGCGGGTTATGCAGCAGGACAATGATCCAAAACAAACCAGCAAGTCCACCTCTGAATGGCTAAAAAAAACAAAATAAAGGTTTTGGAGTGGCCTAGTCAAAGTCCGGATTTAAATCCAATTGAAATGCTGTGGCATGACCTTAAAAAGGCCGTTCATGCTCGAAGACCCTCCAATGTGGCTGAATTAAAACAATTCTGCAAAGAGTGGGCCACAATTCCTCCACAGCGATGTGAAAGACTCATTGCGAGCTGTCGCAAACGCTTGATTGCAGTTGTTGCCGCCAAGGGTGGCACAACTAGTTATTATGTTTAGGGGGCAATTACTTTTTCACATAGGGTCAGACATGTTTGGATTGTTTTTTCCCTTAATAAATAAAACCAGCATTTAAAAACTGCTGGTTTGGTTGTCTTTGTGTAATATTAAAATGTATTGGATGATCTGGATCATTTAAGCATGACAAATATGCAAAAAAAAAAAAAATTCAGGAATGGGCAATTACTTTTTCACAGCACTGTAAATGAATTAGGTCAACTGTTAAACACTTTTTTGCTTAATTTTTTGATGGCTCACGCTCTATATGTTTTGACTGTTTGTGAACTCTCATTTTACCACGTGTTGTGCCATATTATCCCCATTTACATATGGAGCCAATGATCAAATTACTACTATAGCTATAGTATTCTTATAGATTGAGTCACTTAATTTTGTCCTTAAAATGCATAAGATTGCAGCATTTACCTTCAAAATGTGCAAAATCTTCTTCCGGGGGAGAATGCACCCGGACCCCCCTAGAGGAAAATACGTTTCACCCCCATGGGCTCACAAAATTCTGTGGGAAACACTGCAAGGACGGATATCACAGGATTGCCTTCTGCTCATGTGTGTTCACGTCTGCTGTCCGTTCAGTAAGACAGTGGATAGTGGGTTTTGCCGATAACTAAGGTGGGCAGTACACCTGCCGATGATGATTAATAGATTTTTTATTGATTCTGAATGAAAACATAACACTAGGTAAAATAGCAATTGATTTGTTTAGGCTACCACAATAAGCAGTATTGCCTGAACCATGAAACTGTAATGTTCCTTTAAATAAAACACCTAAATATGAACTGTATTTATAAGTTTATCGCCATATCCAGCACTCACACACATCATCAACACCTCCGTGCTCACCGGCACTTTTCCATCCACATTCAAACGGGCCCAGGTCACGCCCCTACACGCTACTGCCCAGTTACAGACCTTTCTACTACAGGACTTTGACTGGATCCACACCGGCATACTTTCACCTTCTACCCCCCATCAAGAACCCTGCGTTCAGCAAACCAGCGGCGTCTTGTGTTGCCTTCTCATAAGGGCAGTTAATGGCTTTCCCGCTCATTCTCATTCACAACTCCTTCCTGGTGGAACACTCTTCCTAACTCGGTACGAGCGGTGTTTACACAAAAATACATAATTAAGTCATGTAATGCAATGTTTGATGTTTAGGCCTAAGATATGGGCTATGACAAAAAAACATTTTTTTTGAAAGAGTATTATAATTTTAAGGCTTTATTTTTACCTGACATATGTTCTATGAATGATGGTTGTTGTTTGTATATGCAGACATTTGAAATGTTATTTTTGCAATAGCAATACCGTGAAACTTTTTTTTTTTTGCTAAAGGTTATCATACCGTCAAAATCTCATACCGGCCCATGCCTAGTTACAAAACTTAAGACATAGCCTTGGTGATCATAGTCTTACTATTCTTGAAAATATTGTAAAAGCTGCATCATAAATGAATCCATGATATGTCCATGATATGAATGGCGTCATCTATGTGCAACGAAGTCTGGGATTACTGAAATCATAATGAAACTTGGTCTCTTAGCAATATTTAGAAGTGTGTGCCTATAGTGTGTGCCTGTGTCACATAAGCATTTTCTGGAACTACGTGTGGTGTTGTACTTCTTCTGTGGCGCTTATTTGGAGTTTCTACGCGAGAGCGCCCTCTGGCTTTCAGACGCAGCAGCATTTACCCGCGCTTCACTGAAGAACTGCGCAAAAACAATCGTAGTAAATCGACTAATTGTGTGCGATTAATTAACGATTTATCGTGCAGCCCTACTTAAATGTAAAAAAAAGTTAGGAAAAGCACAAAGTCTTTTGTATTACTGTCAGGGATCCAGACCAAAAAAATCAGGTAATATAGGGGAAAAAACAGGCGCCAAATTGTTTTTTTTAAGAGCCACATAAAATTAACTTCAATTTTTAAATCACATACTCTCGTGTAGGCCTACCGTACCTTTAAGTGGCTTTAACACTTTACAAACAACATATAAAAGTTCTAAAAAATTGTTTAAAAAATGTTAAATATATATTTTTTTAAAATCATTTTCAACTAACTTCTCAACACAAAATAACCAACTGAATTAACTAGTCTTACTAAATGAGCAAAACTCATTCACATCCTGCGTTCTAGTTTTAAATGATCCACTGACCCCTTATCTTCTGTTAAAATGAATCGGTTCAAAGGAGTCATTCATTAGCGAGTCGTTCTGATCACGATGTGCGTTCGTACTGGCGAACTCGCTGTGTACAGTATAACACTAATTTATCGAGCCAACTGCACAGCTTAAAACATTACAGTGATGTACACCACGTTAATTTAGGGAAACTTATCAAGAAATTAAAAGTACTTGGATGAAACGGAAACAATATTCACCTAAACAGCCGGGACCAGCTGCATCCAATTTTAAAATGAGTAAAATCTCGCCAATTTTGTGGCGATCTCCACAAAAATATCACTCGCAAATTAATCTTTTTTGTCGCAAACGCGCCAAAACGGAGCCCTGATTGTATTTTTTTTATTTGATTTAGAATTTGTTTTAAAATTGCAATTTAGTTTTGATATTTGACATAAAACATATTTTTATTTTACAATGAAATGTGCAGCATGTAGAAATAATAAAATGGCTGGTGTTCATTTCTTTTGAAAAATAAAATGTGAAGATCGTATCGTGAATCGTTACATACCTAGCTATAATCTCTCAATCCATGTTTTTTTATATTAAATTAACACACTCTTGTTATGACACTGAGACACTATTTATTTCCCAGCATGCCTCTGCAACACTGGACTGTAAACAGGTCACACGGGCACTTAAAAGACACTCAATCATCTCTGCTCGAGCGTGAAGCCTGAAGTCTTCATAGGAAAACTGAGGATAAAACCGCTCAGAATATCTTAAAGAACGTAACCACCAACATTCTAAGAAACTGATGTGCGGGTGTGTGTTGGCCCGGGTCACGCTCACCCTGTGGATCTCCTCCAGCAGCAGTTTGGCACATTTCTTGCCCAGATCCTCAGGCAGAATCTGATCGCCCTGACCCTGCGGCGTGGACATGACCTCAGCGCTGAAAAACATCCCGTTCACCGTTTCTGCCACCAGAATCAAGCCAAACCCCGGAGACCTATTATGAAACAGAATGAATTAAAGGGACAGTTCACTCAAAAATGAAACGTCTTTGTAGAGTCACTACAACATTATTATAAAACAGTGGCAACGGGATAGAAGACATCAAAGTTATGTTCATTTAAATGATTCAGTTTAAAATCAAAACTCAAATCTGTTGCCGCAAAAGAAACCGAAAACAAACTCTCTACAGGATTGTCGCCATCTAGTGTCAGCGACAGGAAACAGAAGCACTTACTTCCCAGAGTTCACCCCCTTCATGTGGTCCGTGTAGATGTAAATGTCCGGGATAAATTTATTTAAGACGCTCCTGGCAGAGTCCACGATTCTGTTGGCCATCTGAGGAGAAACTCGCACGGACACTCTGACACACCGGGTCAAGAAATCAACCAAAAGTAAACAAATAAATAATAAAACAGTGGCTTCATTTATTAGAGAGTATATAATCAAGAGTAGTCTTCGAATGTTCTCTCTCAGTGGAAGGATACGCTGTTCCTCTGATCCTCTTGATTTTTCCGGGCTCTGTCAGCTGGACGGGTTTCAGGGATTTACGCACCGGACAGGAGAAATGCACCTCACCACCTCCGCCTGGAGCCATGCCCCTCCTCACCACCTGAAAAACACACCGCAAACTTCAGAAACAACCACTGAGATCCAGCAGCTGCAGGTGTAAACCACTTTATAACTCTAACACCGTGTCTACGCCGGACGCGGCGCAACGCCACAAAAGAATCCAATAGAACTCATTATAATTTAACATTTTGTCCTCGCTGGACGTAACACAACACAACAAACCCATAGGAACATGCTGGTTGTCGTGCACGGTGACGACACGTTGTTATGTAAAAAACAGTCGCTCAAATTATTATACTTTGACTTTGATTTGTATGTTTTTTTCTTAATTGCAGTTTTCAGAACGGACGTGTCGAGATGCATTTTAAAACAATGTTTCAAGTGTCTTGATGCTTTATACGAGTGTGATTCTTGTCATACCTTTATTTCTAAACCATCTCCATCAATGCCAAACCTCTTCATCAGAGGAGGAGCGGTCACCTTCAGAAGGTCCACCTGCAGAACATAACATTCATGATATGTTTATTCATAGAAACAAAATAGCACAGCAGATTAAACTTCAATAATAGACTAAACCCACAAATCCAGCATCCATCGCATAACATCAGAACACCAAACTGTTATTGGACGCAAACAAATGTTTACGTAAAGCTATGCCGCAAGTTAAAACGGGTAAATCACACAATAAATGTATTTGTTAATATCTAAACGTCAGTAAACTCACAGAGGGATCCGTAGGGTCATTGGTGACGCCCTTCAGCACAGCTCTGAGGGGGCTCTTCATGAACGGGGCCAACATCAGCAGCGCCTCCAGGTAATATCCCACCGACCGCTGGACGTTACACTCGTGTTCCACAGACCCTCCGTACAGCAGCCCGGGCTGATAGAAGAGCACCGTTCCTACACATCAGAGCGTACAAAACACATCATGACTATCCAGGACAACCAATCAAATCAGTAGAGGTCACGTGACAACAGACCCATTCAATTCAACTGACCTGTTTGATTGATTTCAATTCTGGTGCCGTTGGTCACCTTGTCCAGTAATCTAATGAAGCTGGCTTCAAAATCTAAAAGAGAAAACCAAGAATGGAGAGGTTCTGGATACACACAACATTTGAATGAAACAGAGAAGAAAAAACTACACATTTCACATCATCACAGGTTTTAATGGCAACTATAATGGCGTCTGTGGGTGTCTACTGTCTACCTGTACTGCTGGGATGTTATTTGCCAGGTGGGAACCAAAAAACAGCCTAGATAATTCCCAAAGTACACTACATGAGGAATTTTGTGGTAAAACCATGGCTCGTAATGATATACGCAGTGGAAGCATGAATAAAACCACATCAAATGACATATCAAAGACAACAATTGATCTATTTAACAGTTACTCGCATGCTTGCAGAAACATTACATTGCACGTTAACATGTGTTAATATGATGATAAGAGGTTATAATTTAGTAACGCAACACTAGTTGTTTACATTAGATACTGCGTCACACATTGTTTATCGCGCGTTATAATATCATATACATATAAACTCGCGTGTTTGCGCACCTCGCAGGCCCGGGTTGTCATCTTTTGATCTAATGTTTCTGATTTTCACTCGTTTTCCACTCACTGTGGACAGCACGAGCCTCTGTCTGAAGCAGCTGCAGCCCTCAAACTCCATGATGTGACGAACACACGTGCGGCAGCGCGGCGCTCGATGATGACGCGCTACGGCGAGTTACGAGGGACTAACGACACAACGCTATGACGAATGTAAAATTATACTCAAACTCTTAACCTAGTTTCAAATGGCATCCAAAACAATTGTTTACAGTAAATATTAGCCATCACCTCTGGAATTAAAATAATTATGAAGGACTGTTGTACAGTTCACCAGGATTCGGGCCGAATGAGCTTACAAGTGAGAATTGTTCAGAAAGTTATATTAGACACTTACATATTCTCTTATAATTTTAACTGTAGGAATGAATATGTATATTTTGACAAACAAATATGTTAAAAGAAACATTTCCAGTTCACTCAATTGATTAAATTTCAGGGTTGTGTTTATTCATCAGAATAGCGCTAATAGTGCCATCTTGTGGACATGCATAAAATGACTGTTCATTTATTTATTGCTTCACACACATTAAGATGATTCATCTGAGTTTTGTATTTTGTTGCAGAAGCACTCCAAATTGTACATTGTAATTTGAGCAAGCCATCTGTAAACCAACTGTACCTCTCAAACAGTTCTCACCAGCTGTCTGCAGGGATTCCAAGCCATCTGAATCCATTAGTGCCTCATGAAAAACCTCAATCACAAGTCATCCTTTGAGCCAGATGAACCAGAATATCCCCATGTCGGCCGCAGGTGCCACATGTGCATATTTAGCACACTTCCAAGTCAATGGTTCTGTGTATGTACTATAGAAGTGAATGAATACCGAATGTGCGTGTAAGTGTGTGTGCGTGCGTGTGTGTGTCTTCATGTTTGTATATCCCGGTGGGGACCTAAACCTGAATGCACACCAACACATTGTTCCGCCATTGTTCAGTTACTAACATTCTACAAAATATCTTCTTTTGTGTTCTGCAGAAGAAAGAAAGTCATACAGGTTTGAAATGTCCAGAGGGTGAGTGCATGATAAAGGATATACATTCTTTATAGACTTAATAAAAGTTTATACAAGGAATAGATGTGATTTCTTGTGAGAAATCATTAATTGTAGTAAGACTATGTTTAATTTTTGCAAGGGCCGTACGTTTAAAGACTGCTGCTTACCTTTAAACATTTACAGTTTGATGTTCTGTTAGAAATTTTGTGTGTTGAATCCACAGACTTTCTTAAACACACACACACACACACACACACACACACACACACACACACACGCACGCACGCACGCACGCACGCACGCACGCACGCACGCGCACGCACACACACACACACACACACACACACACACACACACACACACGTCTGGTTTATTATCTCCGTGGGGACAGTCCATAGGCGTAATGTTTTTATACTGTACAAACTGTATATTCTATCCCCTATCACTAACCCTATCCCTAAACCTAAAGATCATAGAACACTTTTTGCATTTTTAGATTTTCCAAAAATATTGTTCTGTACAATGTATAAGCTTTTGTGCCCATGAGGACCTCAATTTTGGTCCCCACAGTGACACGAGTCCCCATGTGTTGGTGTGCATTCAGGTTTAGGTCCCCACCGGGATATACAAACATGAACACGCACGCACACACACTTACACATTCGGTATTCATTCACTTCTATAGTACATACACAGAACCATTGACTTGGAAGTGTGCTAAATATGCACATGTGGCATCTGTGGCCGACAACGGGATATTCTGGTTCATAGGATGACACACAATTTGGTAGAAATGTTGTCACTAGTTCACAGAATGATCATCAAATCATTTTACTTAAACATGCCCCGATGAGAAAATGCATGTTTGTCAACTGTGTCTTACATTGAAAAATCATCCTCAATGACTCAAAAACAACGTTTTCTTTGTGGTTTCTGCTTTCTTCTGCAGACACCCCCCCCCCACACACACAAACACACACACACACTCAGTGAAACTGGTCCTCACAACATTATTTATGAATCTTTGAGTATGTTTAAAAACGGTTTGACACAGTTATGGGAAGTCTCTGCACTCAGCGGCCATATTTACAGTACAACACCTTGCGCTGCTGATAGATCTCTCATGGATCCATCCCATTCAGAACAATGACTCTTCATCAAACACTGTAACATCTCTGACATTTACATTTAGCAGACGCTTTTATCCCAAAGTGTTTATTCAGGAGTAAATTCGAGTGGAGTATAAGGAAAGAAGAGGACAACATTACCCGTCAGGATTATTTGCGTGCAGTGCATGTAGATTTTAGCCTGATAGTGACTCAGCAGCAACGTCTCGCTTCACGCCAGTCACCCTGAATCACAATGAATCACCGTCAGAGGGCTCGGGGAGAAATTACTCAATTCATTTAAAAGAATTCTGTATAGGCTGCTATTTATTTCCAGGTCGAATAACCCTTTGTTTATTCATGCGTATGACCACAATAAAATCATTCTCAATAAAATGTTTTCTTAATGTTTTCTATTAATTGACATTGATAATAATGTGCACAATATCAAGGGCAATAATTAATAATTTTAATAATTAAAATGTTGATTTTTATTTTCATTTGTATAATCTTGTACTACTGTATATGCAGTTACTTTCATTGGTTGAATTAATGACTTAGATGTAAGTATTTGTGATAAAAGACAACATATATTTATTTAATATGGTAAAAATACTTAACAATGCTTGTGGAAATCAATTCTAGGTGAAAAGTATTGCCTCTTAATAAAATATGAACTTGTTTTTCTTAGCAGTATTAAATATCTGCAAACATTGCATTCCTTTTTTATTTTGACCAGTTTGACAAGTTTCAGTTTTCTGCAAATAAATGCAAAAAATCTATATTTTTATTTGAAATTTGGTAAAAATGTTGCCATTAGTTCAAAGAATGAAACGAAAATGATTGACCTAAACATCCTTCATCTATAGCTGCCCTGCGTGAGAAAATGCAAGTGTGTCAATTGTTTTTCCTTGTGGTTTCTGCATTCTTCTGCAGAACTAGGTCCTAACTAGTTGAAAACCATCATTCATCTCACCTACGCAAGTCACATGTGATGTTACTGATATCTGTGTTCTTCAGATGTTCTCGTGGTGATAGAAGCACGATTCATCTCATCTGAGGAAGCGGTGTGTGATTTTACTGATATCTGTCTTCTGCAGATGTTCTCTTGGTCATAAATGCATGATTCATCTAGTTTCTGAACCCTATAAAAGAGAATCTTCTGTACAGTGAGAGAGAAAACGGTTGTATTTGTGACAGCGCTGCGTCGTAGAGGACGATACAAGAACGGTGAGTTTTTAAGGCTTTGCACATCAGTCTAATGTGATTCTTATTGTCAACTCTTACTGTATAATAAAGCCATCCGGACTTTTTTCAGGAGCTTTAATACCAATGATAGCAGTGACCTAATGACTGCATATACCTTTTAAGTAATCAATCATTTACATGTTTATAACTGTTTATTGTTTCTTAGATGAGTGAATCTAAACTTCAGAAGAGGTAATTCCAGCTTACTTAAATACAGTCAATTGTCTCCATGATAAATCTCTTAATTGTTTCCCTGCAAGACGCTCTGCATAAAAAAGGCAGCTGCTAAGTGTCTAAATGAAATATATTTTTGGTTTTAGATGAAACTGATAAAAACTGAATGCAAAATAAAGTAAATATGTTTGTGTGTGTGTCTCCTGAAGCAGTGATGTGAGAATCGGACATTCTCTGAATTCACAAGAGGAGACGTTTGTAAAGACAAGACTACCAACTGTTCAACAATGTCTGAAGAATCTCGGGATAGCGTGCAGTCCGGTAAAATGACACATTTAGTGTAATATCTGTAATTATACTTCATATATCTGTACATTCTTAAAACCTCCAAATAAATCAACTGCATGTACCTCATTGGGAACACTGTTGTTCATTGGGAACTCTTCTTTGTAAGTGTATGAATGTTGTTCACGGGTTTCAGGATAATGTGCCAAAGATCGCACTGCTGGGTTCTGGAGGAGGAGAACGAGCCATGCTGGGTTTACTGGGATCTCTGGATGGATTTAAAGAGACCGGTCTTCTGGACTGTGTTCTCTATCTGTGCGGAGTCTCTGGATCCACCTGGTACACAAACACACAAACACACACACACACGCACACGTCTGGTTTACTATCTCCGTGGGGACAGTCCATAGGCGTAATGTTTTTTATACTGTACAAACTGTATATTTTATCCCCTATCCCTAAACCTAAAGATCATAGAACACTTTTAGCATTTTTAGATTTTAAAAAAATATTGTTCTGTACAATTTATAAGCTTTTGTGCCCATGAGGACCTCAATTTTGGTCCCCACAGTGACACGAGTCCCCATGTGTTGTGTGCATTCAGGTTTAGGTCCCCACCGGGATATACAAACATGAACACACACACACACACACACACACACACACACACACACACACGCACACACGCACACACGCACACACGCACACAGATGAGTGTCAGAAATGAGATAAACACTCAGTTGTGTGTTGTTTCTATGAAGGTGTATGGCGTCTTTATATCAGGACTCAGACTGGTCCACCAAACTGGACTCAGTGAAAGAGAAGATCATCCAGAGGCTCAAAGGTCCTGCTGTGAGCTGGAGTGAAATTCTTTTAAAACTGATGACATATTACAATGAGAAAGAGCTCTTCAGTTTAACTGATGTTTGGGCAGCGCTGGTCGTCACTGCATTTGTGAAAGAGGTTTGTGAATGTTCATAATAAAATCCCTTAGACAGATTCATCTTCAGATGTTTAGCTTTTTTAAATGATATTAGTGAAATTGGTCCTCCAAATAACTTACATTAGCTATAGTGCTTGAAGCACATACAGTATGCAGAAGAAATATTATTTTAACACAATAAACCAGAGTTAGATTATTCTGAAATGTTTTTTTTTTTTACATTTTTCAACGAATAAATTAGCTGTAACAGAGTATTTTTTGTCATTTTAATATTTTCTCTTCAGATAGATGAAGGCAAACTTTCACAGCAGCAGGGTCACAATGATAAAGACCCGTTTCCCATCTACACAGTGATCGACAAGCAATGCAGACAACGTCTCCATGAAAGAGGTGTGTGTGAATCAGAAGAAAGGTCTGAATGTTCTTGTGTTGTCTATAACTTTAAGATGGACGTGTTGTCTATCTGCAGGTGTCTTTGTTGAGGTCAGCCCATATGAAGCCGGTTATTCTCTCACTGGAGCGTTTGTGGATACCTCCATGTTTGGCAGTCAGTTTGAGGAGGGACGTAAGATTAAAGATCAGCCTGAAATTGACATGCTCTACCTGCAAGGTAACAAACAAAGAATTTGTGTCTGTGGATATTATCGGATTAAAACATCAAAATATGAGCTGGATGACACAAAGTAGAAAAAACTTGTATAATATTCATTGGACAATTTTTTGGCAAAAAGGCAAACCACAGCATATAAGGGCGCAAGGGTTTTATTCATAAATTACAAAACATGCAAAGAAAAACTCACTGAAACACATACTCACTGGAAATAATGCATACATGGACTGCAGTTGTATCAGATATTAATAGATGCACAAATGGATTCTATTACAAATACCATTAAAACCAGTACAAAACCAGAATGTGGTTCTGTTGGTTCCCATGCACAGAACAGAAATCACCAGTAGAGATCCACAGATACTATTAAAGATCCATTAACACCAAAACATTTCCCATTAAAAACATTACATCTTCTCAGGTGGTTTTTATTTTTTTAACTAATAATGTAAAAAGATTGTCAAGGGCTGTGATTTTGAAACCATCGTATGCCTAGATTGTAAAAGCAGTGACCCAGTCGGACTTTGATGTTTTTGTGTCTCTTCCTGTATTAGTTTTGTTTGTTTATGTGTTAACATTTAAGAAAAAAAACGAAAAAAATGGAAAGAGTAATTTTTACCGAAGTGATATTTTATGAAGGTATCTGTACTTTTACTCGAGTACTTGATTTTTGTACTTTGTCCACCACTGAATGCATGTTTCAGGATTATATATTTTATTTAAAATGTTACATTTTGTTACTTTTGTTTATTGTTTTGTTGTGTTTTTGTAGGTCTGTGTGGCAGTTGTCTGGCTGATGGAGAGTTCATCATAGAACTCCTTTTAAAAAAGATTATAGGTATGAGCTGCTGTCTCTATTCCATCTGCTCTGAAAAAGAACATAAAGAACCTACATTTTCATCAAAGATTCACGGACACATCATACTGGTTCATTTTGATTTTTTCAGAGTTCTTTCATTACGCAGCACAAGAAAAAGTGGAATGTGGGAAAACATCAAAAGGTAAAGCTTATTGCTTTATTTATGGATATATTACATGTATGCACATGTTTTGTGGCTATATGTCAAATGGAATGTCATGCTCTTCTAACGCTTCACAATCTTGCACAATATCAACTCACAGCACAGCAGAAGCATTCATATACAGCATATCACGATCCATGACCCTCACAACACAAAACATCACGTATGAAGAAAAGCTTCGAGCTCATGGGACCACTACATTCACCTTACTCCACATAGATTTAATAACATAAAGATGTTAATCAAAGTGAATCACATGCATTCCATAAACCTGTAGATAGATGATTCAGGTGGGCTTTATTTCCACACAGCCCAGGATGATGTCAAATGGCAAGAGAACATCTTCTGAACATAACTGCATGTTCATGTTTGATCGTTGTGTGTTTTCTTCAGAAGGGACCGCATCTGTAGACGTTGGCTTCCAGATTCTTGTGTCTCTTGTGGAAATGCATTTCTCAGTGTTGAAAGAAAAAGACCTTTCTGGTCACCAAACCACCATCAGAACAAAGCTGAAAGGTGAAGTGTTCTGTGATACGAGTGAATCTCTCTTTCTTTTTTACACGTCATTTCTGTGTAGACAAAACCTTGACCACAGATGAACATGGTTGCCATTATTGTACAGAAGAAAGATTAAGTTCAAAAGCCAATCCTTCACACCATATCACTATTAATCAGTGTTGGGTGTAACTAGTTACTAAGTAATTAGTTACTGTAATTTAATTACTTTTCCCTTGAAAAAGTAAAGTAAGGGATTACTCTTATTTTTCTGTAATTTAATTAGTTACTTTTGATGTAATTAAAATAAATACTCTGTGTAATATATGTGTGTGCAATAGTGGAATTGACATCAAAATTCAAAGTCTAACTTTAAAATCCGTGCTTTAATGTATAATTCTCACATTTGTAATTAATAATAATACTTTATGTAGTTTAATATTATTTATTTGAATAAATTAAAAGAGCCGTTTCATGTCTATCCTTCAATCACTTAACTAATCAAGGTTGATATAGGATATAGAAAGTAATTAGTAATAAGTAACTGAATACTTTTTGGAGAGAGTAATTTGTACAGTAATCTAATTACACTATTGAATATGTAAGTAGTAACTAGTAATTAATTACTTTTTCTGAGTAACTTACCCAACACTGCTATTAATCATGTTATCGTTTAAAAAAAAGTTTTTCTATAGCAAACAAAACATACACAAAATACACAAATATCAAACTATGCTTATAGATAGACATGTGCAAAGTTGTTATAAAAATGAATCCAAACACAAGCAAAAGTAATGTGCATGATCCCCTATTACAGAACTCACTGGAGATGAAAGTTGGCTTGTGAAAATGCCAAATAAGACCGATGATAATTTCATAAACATGAAGCAGTTCACCCTGGAAGTGCTGGAGTGTTTGAAGACTTTGTTCAGTTGGTGGAACGGTAAGTTGAGCTGTCTCTATACACACATACATCACTTTCATCTTCTGAACAGATGAACAGTAGACGTCAGTCACAAAGAAGCCTCTCTGATGAACGTGAACATGATTCAGGAACCTTGAGTTTGAAGAGTGTTTGTTTTTAAACTAAACAGATGTTTTGGACGCCATTATGAAGTGTGTGATGGAATGGATCTGGGGCAGAGAATACAACTTTCTGTACAAGATGAAAGGTGAGAAAAGACCTGGTGTTTCATTGTGAATGATACATTGATTCTCTGAACGAGGTTTATGATCATGTGCTGTTAAATGAAGGAGTGCGCGCCGCTATTCTGAAGAGTGAGACGAGAGATTATGAAGACGCTGGTATAGCGCTCAACTCGCCGTACATCTCAGTGCTGAGACAGGAGAGAGGGGTTGACCTCATCATTTCTCTGGATTTCGGATATCCTTTTGAGGTATCGTAATTAAGAAAATGACTCTCCAAATGCAGACTTGTGCAAAGCATGCTGGGAAATATAAATCCCCTGCCCAGTTTGAACAATTATATAGCCGCGCAAAGAATGAAGAGACAGTCCAAAATTATTTTCGCTGTTTCTCAAATGACTGTTTCGTATACGTTATACCTCTTGTGTTCATGTAAAACAATCCCCTTTGTTTCATTCTGTGAACGAGTGACAATATTTCAGAAATGAAACAAAAAATATGGTTTTATTTGCAAAAAATTGAAACTGGACAAACAGCTCAAAATGATAAAAAGCTTCATGCTGCAATGCATGCTGGGTAACAGCATAGAACCAAACTCGTGTTTTCAGTACACATTAGAGCAAATGAATGTTTATACACACATGAAATTGGTGTGTAATATGTGAAGATGGTAATGGTGTTCTTGGGGTTGTTTAATTCTCCTCGACAAAGTGATTCTGTTCAGAAGACTCTTTTCAGATGAATCTTTTTTTAGTTGGGTTGTGTCTAGTATAAACACTACAGAAGCATCATAGAATAAGTCTAGATGACTTGTGTTCTGTATTCCAAACGTGAGCAACTGAATAAACTCTTTTCTCAGCATCAAACGCTGTAATTCTCTTCCATCACAGACAGTGACATACGCTTCTGAAATATGTGGGGATCTAGACATCCCTTTCCCTGAGGTCGATGTATCCAGTGAGGACCCAAAGAAACCAAAAGACTTCTATGTGTTTGAAGGCAAAGGAGAAGAACCGACCGTGATACACATCCCTCTCTTCAACACCGTGAACTGTGGAGGCAAGTTAAAATCTTCCAGTCGTCTGAATCATCTCAAGTCCTGAATGAAACTGTGTTGTGATTTGTGTTTCTGTTTCAGCAGATAAAGTTGAGGAGTGGAGCAAGAAATATGCCGTCTTTCAACCTCCCTACAGCGCTGAACTGATCGATCCTCTTCTGGGTGTCGCTGCCATAAACATCACAAACAACAAAGAGAAACTGGTGCAAGAGATTCAAAAGATCATCAATAGAAAGCACAGACAGAAAGACAACTGATGCCAGTCTGAATAACCAATTCAATGCCAATCTGCACGACATCAGTCATTTTATCATCATACCAGCACTTCATGAATCACTTTAGAATGTGATTTTGTTTTCCATCATAAGATCAGAATGTTACTCTTCAGCTTTGGCATGTTAAAACTGTTTCTGCAGGTTCTGTTTTATTATAAGCAATAATAAAATGATGACTAATAATCGGGTTATTTAACTCTGGATTACCCATTTAAAAACATTACTTTGCTTCTTTTGAAATAAATGAATTGTTTCATAAAAAGCATTTTTTGTCGTGTTTGCTACAGCAAAGAGCAAAATTAATTTTTGAAGTGATTGTCATACATTCATCAAAAGCTGAACAATAAAAATAGACAAATAGACAATAGGCTCTTCACTTTCTGTAATTTAGATCTGATGAGACTGAAGACAATACAAAGAAATTCAGAGTCTATAGTGAACAATCACTGATCATGTCACGGTCAAACATTTGGGGTGTGTTCATATTTGAGATTGCTGTGGCATAACGTACCAAAGAATGTAAACAGAGTTGACATAGAAAAAACACAGTCCAATCCACATATTCATTACAAAAAGCACAGATGTTATCTGAGCTAGCACAAGCTATTTGTCAGGAATCGTACAGACATGGAACCCAGGCGCAGACAGAAAGGTGGTGGGAAAACAATGACTTTAATAAAAACACAAAGCAAAAACCCACGAGGGGGTGCAACGACAATGAACAGGATATAATGATAACAGACTTGACAAGAAACAATAAACTGACTAGACTTGACTATAAATAACACTTGACATTGACTTGAAAAGACCCGGCTTGATTATACTCGACTTTGAGGGATATAATCCACAGAATGTCATTCAGACTGAAACAAAACAAACCGGCACAAGACAGAAAACACGAGGAGATTAAACAGGGGACAAATCAGGTGGAGAACAGGTGTAGGGCATAAAAACATTACATCATCAATAATGAGGAAACGAGAGGGCGGGGACAAATAAGAGACCGGAGAGAGCACATGGCAAGACAAAAACAAACAATGCCGTGACTCTCTCCACACTAAATAAGTGGGTACTGCCACGATCCTGACACAAGAATAGAAAACCTGAACAAGGAAGGCGGATCGTGACACTATTTGGAAATGTTATGCACTTATGTTGCTAACAGGACAATGTCAAATTGGCACAGATATTTAGAAAGTGAAAGTGTTTGAGTCAATATGATCTACACTAATATTCTTTGTATCCGTGTTCCCATCCCACCCTAAAGAACAGTTAAAAGTCCGTCATGTCAAGGAGTACAATTTGTTATAGTTTTTACAGAAAAAAAACCTGCCAGCTGTGTTTGCCAGAATAATTCCATAAAAAAATATGAAAAAAAACAGCTTAAAACTATTCATGGAGAAGTGTTTGTTAACAGCAGGTGTTCACGATTCAACCATCACTTCAACACTTTATGCACTCTGTAGTGTGCACCCATGGCACAGACACTGAGCAGTGTATTTACTCTGTAACTTAAAGGTCCAGGCAGTGAAATCTAGTGTCAAGGTTGCGAATTGCAACCAACCACTCACTCCACCTCCCCCCCTTCAAAACACTACGACAGTTGACAGAACATGGCGAATTATATTCAAGGGGACCCTCGGTCAGTGTTGGGTAAGTTACTCTGAAAAAGTAATGAATTACTAGTTACTAATTACATATTCAATAGTGTAATTAGATTACTGTACAAATGAGTTACTTATTACTAATTACTTTCTATATCCTACATCAACCTTGATGAGTTCAGTGATTCAAGGATAGACATGAAAGGGCTCTTTTAATTCATTCAAATAAATAATATAAAACTACATAAAGTACTCTTATTTACTGACCAAAGTATTACAAAATAAATAAAAGTAATCCCTTACTTTACCTTTTCAAGGGAAAAGTAATTAAATTACAGTAACTAATTACTTAGTAACTAGTCACACCCAACACTGCCCGCAGTGTATGTAGATAGAAATAGCTCATTCTAAGATAATAAAAACATAACGCTTCATTGTGTAAGCTCTTTACACACCTCTGAAGACATAGTTATGTAGATTATATTGAATTTCTGTCAATAGATCCTCCAAAAAATGACACACTGGACCTTTAACTCAGTGAATGCATCAAGAAGACTCTTTAGTTGATTTGACGGAGTCAAGTTGAGTGAATTAACGGATCTTTTTCACAGTTCAGTTTCTCCTTTAATGTACACAGAGTGGGCCACAGCCCTTCATTTAATAATCTTTGGGCCAAATCCGGGCCACATTCATTTTCAGAAAATCTAACAGCGGAGGGTGGACCAGATCTGGGCCGATGAACCAGGCGTGTATTGGGCCACAACTGCACTTTGCTACTTCCTTGCTACTTGGGTAGCAGAAGCCATGTCACTCGGATATCACGATACTGAAAAACATACTTAAATGTTAATCAAATGATAAAAGACAAGGATAAAATCACTCACTGCTTTTGACTGAATAACTTGTGTAGCTTTAATAGGGATGAAGTTGTTTTTTTACAGCGAAGATTACACAGTGTTATATGCAATTTCTACCGTTTGACCTGCCGGTAAATCTTTATTCAGTTTTTCTTCTTTGTTCTATTGTATTTATTTGTGCTATTAATTGCTTGTAATTTGTTTATTTGCTCTCATTTTATCTCATTTTACCTGTCTTTTAAAATATATGAACTTACTTAGGCTTTTACGTTTTTGCTGTGGTATCGAAATTGAGAATCAAGAATGCTAAATTTGAACTGCTTTCTAAAATGTTGGTGGCTTATTTGCTATAATACAATATGACATGGGGAAAAACAATGTATTATTCTTACTAATATTATTATTTAGCTTCTTTTTGTAGAATTTTAAGGGTCACCAAAACCGATCTTGCACACCCCTTAGTAACAGTGCAGTGAACCTCTGGAACATCTGTGCATCTTTTTTCTCTTACAGCAACCAGAACCACCAAAAGCAAAACCAGTCCAACTAGGAACATCCCTAGAAGTGGAGAAGCTGAAAAGAGAGCAATTTTAAAAAATGACTTTTCTTTTTTCATATCATTGTTTAAGGATTCTGAAAAGCTCTCATGACTCTAGTTTACTCACTATGTTGTTGTGTGGAGCTCATTTCTGATTCTGTAGATGATAGTGAAAGGTTATTCAGTCATTCAGTTGAATTAATCTGACACTCAAATCATAATGTAACCTCACCTGTATCAAAGTATTTCTGGATGTCCACTGTCACCATGATCAAGATTTGTCCTTCAGAGTCCAGAACCTCATACGTTCCAGCGTCAGTGGCTGTGAAATTATTAATGGTCAGGTTTCTATCTCTGATGATCATTCGATCGCTCCTGACCCCGTGGCTTCTGCTCCAGACCACCTTTCCCCCTGTGGTTCTTTTGCCCCGATGCTCCACTTTATCAGCGTTGGGCAACAGAACGTCCAACTTCAGCGGCTCACCTTTCTTCACAGAAATCTTATCTGAGGAGAAACCATAAGACCATAAGCACATATATAGGACATTTAGGGACCAATTGAAATCATGCCACTGTCAAGCCTATATTGGAATGAAGCAATCTGAACTTAAGTGTCCCATTCAGTGTCCTTGACAATTACAGGCCCTCATGTCGTGGAATACAAACACAAAACCTACAAAAAAGTACATTGATCAGTTTTGACATTGAATGCAATGTTGGTACGTCCGCAACAGTGTCTGACCATCATGGTAATAGACCCTCAGAATGTATTTGCCAGCATCACTCAGTCTCAGACCTTTGATGAAGACGCCACATGCTCCTTCTTTAAACACTCGGCCATTTTGACTCTCACTCTCAGCGTCACTTGTTTCATTCTGCCAAGAGAGGATGCTTTTTAACCTGCTTAGATCAATACTGAAAATGTCTGTGGCATCAGATTCACATAGGAGGGTGGCGTTGCCTCTCAGTATTCCTGACACAGGTTCATCGGTGGCTCCTGCAAATACAGTCGATAATCAACTGGAATAACTCAACCTCACAATGAAAATCAGAAATTCATAAACAAAAATGACGGGATACTGACCGCTGTAATTGACAAACCACAGCAACAGCAGCTGAAGATTCAAGTGTTTGAACTTGACGAGAAACCAGAATGACTCAAATGTCACAGATACAGGGATAGCTAATACGCTTTCTGGAGAATAAAAAAACATTGACTGTCAAATTGTCTGCAAACGTAACATGTGAACTTAAATTTCCAATAAAAAACATCAACTGTCATTCTAAGATAAAGGCACATAAGCTGTCACCAGAACAGTATCCTACAGTAATTGAGGGCAAATAAGGTTGAAAGGACACCATTGACAACTAACCTGTACATTTTACCCGAGAGTGTGAAAGATTCTTGTGTAATAGTCAAAATAATCACTCAAACCAAACCGAAATTCAGCAAGTTAAGTAAGTTCATATTTATAACCCCACCAATTAAAACCATCATCATCATAATAGTCATAATCCCAGTAATGGACACAGTCTGTCTTAAGATGTCCATTCATTTACCAGAAACAGAAACACAACTACTGTATATTGTATATGTAGGCCTACAGTATACAACAATATGGATTTGAATAAAAAAAACTCACATTGTAAAAGTTTTGTCTGCAGGAGTGTTCTGGGCGTCGCAGCGTTATAAACCACAGCACGTTTAGCGAGATGTGACATTTCAGTAAAAACAAAAGTAAAAGAGTATGGCACACACAGGTGAGAGAATCCAGAAAAATGACAATCTGGTGCCTCCCACTATTGATGCGACTATTATTGTCCTCTACTGGTTAAAGCAGATTGATCTGAAGATGAACACAATATACATAATGCATGGTGCACAGGAAATGACATTGACAGGAATGGAATGTGAAACTAACTTTAATCTTATTTTGATTTGGAAGGAATTCAGGTTTTGTTGACAGCTCCATGATCACATGACATGATTTGTAAATGCTGCATTCACGCATACTCATAATTACCGTTCTTTCGAGGTGATATCACGTCACGTGCTACTGGTAGCTGTTCCTGTCCTTGGACTGGGGATTACGCGTTCCTATAGCAACAGTGTCACGGTCCTACCTTCTTGTTTCTGAATTTCTAGTCATGTGGCAGGATCGGGACAGAGCCCTTAGGTTTTATGTGAGAAAGCCATGAGTTGTGTATGTTTTACATCTCATGTGTTTTCTTGTGTCTCGTCATTGGCCCCGCCCCTCTCGTTTCATGTATTGCTTCCCTCTCGTGTCTAATGTTCCTCACCTGCCCTGTGTCATTATCCCTCGTTTGTCTTGCCTATAAATGCCCTCATGTTTCTTTGTCTTGTGCTCATGGATTGTACTGTGTTGTGCTATGTACCTTGTCGAGTGTTCCTGTTACCCTACCATGTGGATTACTGGTTTGTGAATACCCTTGTCTTGTTTTGCCTTGTCCTGCCTTGCTTTTCTTTTGACGTTGTGTCACATATAGTTTAGTTTGTTTTGCCCCATCGTGGGAAGTGTTTTGTTCTCGTCTTGTATTTTAGTTGTTCTCGTGTTGACACCCCCTCGTGGATTTTTGTTTTATCTCCGTTGTGTTAATAAATCTGTTAACCCCTTCACCACCGCCTGCCTGCATTTGGGTTCTTTCCACACCATTCGTGACAAACAGTAACAACCGCCATTTTTCTGTGGTTCCGCAGGTGGTGCAACTCGGCTTTACACATTGAGTTATGGGAATTACAGAAATTTTGGCCTGGCAGAAACCGAAACAAAGTACAATAAAATGCACCGATACACTTAGACACACCAACCTCAACAATAATGACAATCATCAAACTAATTCAGATAAACAGACCAACTGCAATGCATGCTGGGAGTCATAATTGAGTTTGTTACCCAGCATCAGGGTTTTTCCTGGCTCAAAATGAGGCGGAGGTGGTGCCATCCTGATCTTGTACACACACACGTAGGCCTACCGTACCTTTAAGTGGCTTAACCAAAGTGACTTTGAGTTTTATTCATATTATCATATTTTCATATTAAAAGTTCTAACAAAATTAGATAATGATTTATTTTTATTAGATTTTTTTAATCAAATAAAGCATTTTTATCATTTTCAACTAACTTTTCATCCCACAATAGCCAACTGAATTAACCAGTCTTTCTAAATGAGCAAAGCTCAATCACATCTTGCATTCTCTGTGGTTCATTTTAAATGATTCAATGATCTCTTATATTATTCCCGCTAGTGACTGAAAAGTTCAATAGTTTAAATGATCGGATCAAATGAGTCATTCATTCGCGAGTCGTTCTAAACGCAATGTGCGTTCATACTGGCGAACTCGCTGTGTACAGTATACGCTGATTCAACGATCCAACTGCACAGCTAAAGACATTACAATGATGTACGTAATACGTACGTAATGTTAATTTAAGACATTTCAAGAAATGAAACGTACTTGGATGCAAAACAAACAGCCGTGAAACACAGGCTAGCTCTTGTTTTGCAACTCTTTTTAGCACCTCAGTGTGCTGATAACGAAACAGCGCCGCCACTGTGGCGTAATGTCGCAACTGCAGTTACAAATGACAGTCTGATAAATGCACGCAGCATTTCTTGTGAAGACTCACAACATAATTTTGGCGAGAGCCTGAGGCGGCACGACACTTGACAGAGGCGGCCGCCTCCAATTTCTCTATGCAGAAAAAACCCTGAGCATGCACTGCAGCATCATGCTTTCTTTTCTTGATTGATTATCACTGCCAATTTGCTAATTTAAAAACATATAATACGGTGCTTCTTTTGAAATCAATGAATAAACTGTTTCATTAAGATACACTTTAGTCTTGTTTGGTATAACAAAATTAAAACAAAATCACTTTATTAAGTAATTGTGACTCACTTTGTCATTTATTTCATCACAAGCTTAAGAAAAAATAGGCAAACCTAAACCAAAACATTTATTTGGAATAAACTAAATACATTTTAAAACTGAAACTCAGAAAAAGAAGTCATACACATCTGAGATGGCATTGAACAAAGAATCAACGAGTTTGTAATGTTTATTGTTTATCCCAAAGTCAAATACAATGAAAAAGCAATGTTTGGAGAAGGATATTTTTCCTTTAATTTCTGTTAATAGTGAAAATACTGAATATTGCAACAGTGCTACACTCATTGCACTGCCTTAACTTTCTGTACTTTAGATTTGTGGAGACCGAAGACAATACAAAAACATTCACAGACTAAATGTAATCGATACTCTTAACATCACTGATCATGTCACTGTCAAACATTTGGGTGCATTCACATTAGAGACTTCTGTGGTATACGTATCAAAGAATTTAAACAGAGTTGACACACCACAACACGGTCCGATCTGCATGTTCATTACAAACTATTAAGAGGTAACACAAGCTATTTAGAAATGTTGTGCAGTTATGTTGCCTGTGAAACATATCTTTTGAAACAAGGGTTTTCAGTTTACTCAAGTTAAATAAAGCAAATGTTTTTCGATAACAAGAAAGTGAAGATGCCATTTCAGTCGATGGCATCTAATATTCTTCTGTTTGTGATCCTGTCTGACCCTAGAGAACAGTTACAAGTTCACAAATCATCTCTATCCTTCACAACCCTCATGTCAAGGAGTACAATTTGTGACAGAAAATCCGAGGATACAAAGAAACTCAACAGACTAAAGGAACTCATTGACTTCCATTGCAGGGGTGCAGATGGGATTTTTTAACTGGGGGGACCAAGCTGTCAGCAAATTATTTCATCTCAGTTAGTTATTTTGCATAATTTGGGCTTTAACTTGTGCTCAAGTAATTACTTTGCGTCATGGGTTTGCACTAAAATGAATTGTGTTAATTCTCTATTTGCTTCTGTCCACTCACCTAATAGTCATGCTCGCCACGTTTTGCTGCGTTTTCTAAGTGCAAGACTAGCTATACAAATAAATAACAAAACTAATCTGCCACTTCTGGGAAAAGTCAACAGGCATAGGATACTTAAATTGTTTGGTTTTTGAAAAAACGAGGTGATTGTTTTTATCTCTTCATTGCCTTATGTGGTAGTTATGCAGTTTATTTCAGTTCAGTTCCATGATAACTTTTTAATAATTACCCAGGTCTTACCACATCAGTATTAAGTAATTACATATGATCCGGAATTAACAGATGGATTATAACAATTATAAAGTAAAAATCATGATAACCCGTTAATAAAAAAGTAATTCTGGGGTATATTCCAAGTATGACCAATAAATAAAACACATTGCATTACACTACAGTATACATTTGTATCAGAGTTTGTGCAATCCCTGGGGTCGAACCCATGAGAAAACACAATGGCAGTCAAAAGTGCCCCAGAACTGTTTGCTGCCCAACATTCTTCAAAATGTTTTCTTTTCTGTTCAACAGAACATCAAAAAAAGATAAAGTCATTTTTTCAATGGGGGGCAAGATCTGTTCGCTTATAAGCATTCTTCCAAATATCTTTCTCTGTGTTCATCAGAACAAAGACATTTATACAGATTTGGACCAACTCGAACGTGAGTAAATGATGACAGAATTTTTATTTTTTGGTGAACTATGCCTGTGTTAACACTAAAGATTAATGACAGGTTCAATTTGTACCACTGTAGTTGAGGTCAAGAAAAACATTCATGTCGCTCTTACAAAACTATTTGACAGAGTATTAACATATAATGACATTTTAATGACAAGTTTAATTAAAAAAAAGTGAAAAATATTAGTAGCTCAGTGGTTAGAGCATGGCACTAGCAACGCCAAAGGATTGAACGTACTCTGATACAAATGTATGGTATAATGCAATGTAAGTCGCTTTGGATAAAAGCGTCTGCCAAATGCAGAAATATAAATGTGAATGTAATGGCCTCATGACAGCCAATGTCAAAACCAACCACATGACAGTTTTATGTTATGGTAACTGTGGCAGGGTAAGAGACACTACGGACACAAGACGGCTGGTGTAAACAACCCCGGAGGGGGAATTTATTGACACACGTGCAAAAATAAGTCCAAATGTGACAACCCAGGGAGCTCATGTTGGGGAAACTGCCAGTCCGTGCTCTTGCAATAGGGTTTCAGTGTTTCACTCGCTGGATTCTGCAGGGTAGAAAAGACACGTTAGTCTCGTGGAGAACAAGCTCCCCGAGTGGTGTGTGTGCGTGGTTTTTATGCCCGGCAGCTAATCGGCGTCAGGTGTGAGCGATCAGCATTAGCTGCCAGGCCGTTTCCCAGGCGACGCTGATCCTGGATCTGTACCCCACGCCACATAACCCATAAAGCTACGTTGTTTCTCAAATTTGATTATTAATCTGCTATGTCATGGCTATGACAGGTTATGTTGTCTTGGTAATGTCAAGTTGTCCTGACAAAGACACTGACAGGTTATGATGTATTGATTTATGTTAAGTTGTCATGACAAAGACATCTCAAACAATGTCATCTTTGCATTAAAAATGTCAATCTTATGAACACCCCGTCAAGTAAAGTGTTACCGAATTTGGCAATATATTCAACCGGCCTCACAACCGCAGACCACGTGTAACCACACCAGCCCAGGATCTCCACATCCAGCATCTTCACCTCCAAGATCGTCTGAGAACAGCCACCCGGACAGCTGCTGCAACAATCGGTTTGCATAACCAAAGAGTTTCTGCACAAACTGTCAGAAACCGTCTCAGGGAAGCTCATCTGCATGCTCGTCGTCCTCATCGGGGTCTCGACCTGACTGCAGTTCGTCGTCGTAACCGACTTGAGTGGGAAAATGCTCACATTCGATGGCGTCTGGCACTTTGGAGAGGTGTTCTCTTCACGGATGAATCCCGGTTTTCACTGTACAGGGCAGATGGCAGACAGCGTGTATGACGTCATGTGGGTGAGCGGTTTGCTGATGTCAACGTTGTGGATCGAGTGGCCCATGGTGACGGTGGGGTTATGGTATGGGCAGGCGTATGTTATGGACAACGAACACAGGTGCATTTTATTGATGGCATTTTGAATGCACAGAGATACCGTGACGAGATCCTGAGGCCCATTGTTGTGCCATTCATCCACGACCATCACCTCATGTTGCAGCATGATAATGCACGGCCCCATGTTGCAAGGACCTGTACACAATTCCTGGAAGCTGAAAACATCCCAGTTCTTGCATGGCCAGCATACTCACCCGACATGTCACTCATTGAGCATGTTTGGGATGCTCTGGATCGGCGTATACGACAGCGTGTTCCAGTTCTTGCCAATATCCAGCAACTTCGCACAGCCATTGAAGAGGAGTGGACCAACATTCCACAGGCCACAATCAACAACCTGATCAACTCTATGTGAAGGAGATGTGTTGCACTGCATGAGGCAAATGGTGGTCACACCAGATTCTGATGGGTTTTCGGACCCCCAATACAGTAAAACTGCACATTTTAGAGTGGCCTTTTATTGTGGCCAGCCTAAGGCACACCTGTGCAATAATCATGCTGTCTAATCAGCATCTTGATATGCCACACCTGTGAGGTGGATGGATTCTCTCGGCAAAGGAGAAGTGCTCACTAACACAGATTTGTGAACAATATTTGAGAGAAATAGGCCTTTTGTGTACATAGAAAAAGTCTTCGATCTTTGAGTTCAGCTCATGAAAAATAGGGGCAAAAAAAAAGTGTTGCGTTTATAATTTTGTTCAGTGTATACTAGAATTACAAGCGACTACTGTTTGTGCTGTCACATAAAACACATCTCTTTACTTCACATTGCCTAGGCCTATTAGCCTACTGTACATTTTGGGTTAGGGTTCAAATCCTGGTCAAGACAAATGAATCTCACTTTCCATAAAATACTGGACTAGAATGAAACCCCAGATAAGACATTGAAACAAGAAAGACTTTAGGCTACCTGATGTTGTCATGATCCTGGTCGTGTCGGGGTTCGATCTGCACACGGGTTGTGGTGTTGTTGTCGAGCATGTGGGGAGTCGCCGGCTAGCCACATGCTTGGTGTCTGCGTCACTTACCCAGCCCTTGTGTCTCCGATAAGATTTCCTTGCACTGGTGAATTTCCACTCAGCACTCACACATCTGTTTAACTATTTACTCATTTAGCGATCTTATTCCCATCATTGCCACCGCACCTGTAGCCTATTCCCCGCTCGTTAATGTCCCCTTTATTACCCATCTGTGTCTCTCGTCTTGTATCTGACCGTTGCATGTTACAGCCTGCTCAGACTGACCTAGATGTAGCTGCGGCTCATCTATTGAAGCTATTAGTATTTACTCTGTCTTGTCTTGTCTTGCCATAGTCCTAGTACCTTAGTCTCAGTCACATTATTCCTAGTCTGCCTATTGATACTCACCTGGTGTTCCCAGTCGAGCTCGGCCTTCGTGGTGAGTTTGTTTCTGCTCTGGTCTCTTGCTCTCATCCTCGCACTTACGTGGACTGGAGCATTCATAGACTGGTTCTCACATTATTGCTTCCTATTTTATCGCCAATAAAGACTTGTTAACCCCGCACTTGGGTCTCTCTCTCTTGTGTCTGCCATGACAGATGTAGCTAGAATATAGGCCATATAACTAAAACAACTTTAAGGACCTCAAAACCTCAGACTGGCCTGGACTTCTTTTAGGTATAGGCTATACTACACTACCAGACAAAAGCTTTAGAACACTTACTCACCTACTTATTCATATTTTTACACATGTTAGAAAACAATAAGTTCCTATTATGTCGTGACTAAAAAAATTTAAACCAAAAATTAAACTTGTTTATTAACTTGTTATTTTAGCATCTTGAGCAAGTCATTTTTTCTTTTGACATTTTATCATGTAGCTTCTTGAGGTTTCACCCTGAGATGCTTTTTAAACAACATTAAAGAAGATTCTGTGCTTTTACCGCCGCTGCCTGCATCTGGGTTCTTCCTCATCACCGTTCGTGACAGAATCTACGAGCCCCGTTCACTCTGGCGGCCCCGGTAGTGGGTGGGAGAGGGGGGATCCGGGGATGATGTCGGCGGACTCCTCTGCTGCGGAACTCCCTCCGGTCCCCACGGATTCGCCAAGGTTGGCTATGGATCCGGTGGTGCGGAGAAGGAGGGAGAGGCGCAGCGGAGGGGCGTCCACGCCGGTGCAGCCGGCATCCAGTCCGGTGCGGCCGGCATCCAGTCCGGTGCAGCCGGAATCCAGTCCGGTGCAGCCGGAATCCAGTCCGGTGCAGCCGGAGTCCAGTCCAGCGTCCAGTCCGGTGCAGCAGCCGGCATCCAGTCCAGTGCGGCCGGTATCCAGTCCGGTGCAGCCGGAATCCAGTCCGGCGTCCCAGCCGACATCCAGGCCGGCATCCAGTCTGGTACCCAGGCCGGTGCAGCCGGAATCCAGTCCGGTGCAGCCGGAATCCAGTCCGGTGCGGCCGGCATCCAGTCCGGTGCGGCAAGAGTCCAGTCCGGTGCGGCCGGAATCCAGTCCGGTGCAGCCGGCGTCCCAGCCGGTGATCCAGCCGGCGTCCCTGCCGATGATCCAGCCGGCGTCCCAGCCGGTGATCCAGTCCGGTGATCCAGCCCGGTGCAGCCGGGAGCCAGTCCGGCGCAGCCGGGAGCCAGTCCGGCCTTCCAGCCGGTCTTCCAGCCGGCATTCAGCCCTGTTCAGCCGGCGTTCAGCCCTGTTCAGCCGGCGTTTCAGTCGGCCTTCCAGCCGGCAACGCAGTCGGCTCCCAGCCTTGTGCGGCCGGCCTTCCAGCCGGCACCCAGCTTTGTCCCGCTGACGTTCCAGTCGGCGGTCCCCCTAGGGCTTCCCCCGTCAAGCCCCCCAGGGCTGTGCGCTTTCAAGCGCCACCCCGGACTAAGACTGTTCCCCCCTCTCCCTACCCTCATGGACTTCCACCTTTTGGACTGCCCCCCATGAGCCTTTGTTTAGCCCCTCCCATGTTTGTTATTTTTATTATCACATCCCAATCCCTTGGTCTTGTTGTCCTGTCTGCCCCTTGTCATGTTCACCATGTTTGTCTGGTTTTTGTCTTTGTCCCAGTCTGTCATGTCTTGTTCGTCGACCCCTTGGTGAACACCTGGGGGTGTTCATTAAGGGGGGGGGGGGGTAGCTCTGTCACGGTCCTGCCCTCTTGTTTCTGAATTTCTAGTCTTGTGGCAGGATCGGGACAGAGCCCTTAGGTTTTGTGTGAGAAAACCATGAAAACGTTGTTTATGTTTTGACATCTCATGTGCTTTCTCTGTCTTGTCATTGGCCCCGCCCCTCTCATTTCATGTATTGCTTCCCTGCCGTGTCTAATATTTCCCACCTGCCCTGTGTCATTATCCCTCGTTTGTCTTTCCTATAAATGCCCTCATGTTTCATTGTCTTGTTGCTCGTGGATTGCGTTGTCCGTTTTTCCCCATTGTGGGTTTTTTGGTTTGTGTTATTTGAATAAAAGTCTTTGTTAACCCCTTCACTGCCGCTGCCTGCATCTGGGTTCTTCCTCATCACCGTTCGTGACACATTTTATATACGACTTTTGCGAAATGATAAAAAATAACTCCTCACGTACTAAACTGTCAGGAAATGCAGAAGAACCCAAGCGCAGGCAGGCAGTGAAGGGGTTAACACAACAAGGCTTATTTTATTAAATAAACAAAAGACAAAACAAAAACCCACGAGGGGGTAAAACACAACAACAGGGGAATACAATAATACAAACTAAACAGGAACACTCACGAAATAAACTAAACTAAGACAACATTAGACAAGGAAAAACTGACTAAACTAAACACTTACTGAAACAGGGACAATAGACTCTGGCAACACAGGGACCATCAGGACACAGCACATACACACGCACATAATACAAGAGAACAGGACAAAGAAACAAGAGGGTATATATAGGGAAGACAAACGAGGGATAACGACATGGGGCAGGTGTGGGACATTAAACACTCAGGGAAAGATAACGAGGAAACGAGAGGAATGGGGTCAATGACAAGACACTGGAGAGAACGTATATTATTGTCAAACGGACAATAATATGTTTCTCTCCACACATAACCTAAGACTTTGCCATGGCTCTGCTACAGGACCAAGAAAAACATGACCAAGGAAGCAGAGCCATGACACTAAACTTTACTTTAGTTTAACTTTAGTTACATGCAAACCAGTTGACATCATCTGTTCTAATGTAAAGTAATCTTCCTCAGGTAAAGGAAAGAAATCTCACGATCAAATATCGCTCATTCAATAGCCTATAGGGTTAAATTAAAACACATATATCAGCTACCGTTACCTTATGTGTTAACTTGATCTGACTTGACAGAAGAGATTAAATCACAAAACAGTGCACGATTTCTGCCATTTACAGATTTTTTGCATTTCTTTGCATTATCACCATCATCATCAATAATCGTTTTGTCTCATGATCTGCATGTTTGATCCCAGCATTTTTTTTGAGGGTAAGTTAGCCTACCAAAACTTCGAGTGACCTAACATGCAATGTCTGAATTAAATAATCAATCTTTTTTAGGTCATAAAAACACACAATAATATTACAAGCGACTACTGCTGTTTATTGTGCTGTCTTTGCTTCATCCACCGCTAGGTGTCAATAAAACCTCTCTCTTCTTCACATTGACTATTACTGTACATTTAGGGTGATGGTTCAAATCCTGGCCAAGACAAATAAATCTCTCTTTCCATAAAATACGGGTCTAGAATGAAACCCCAGTTTAAAAAAAATATTTTGTTAAGAAAGAGTTTCCTGATGTGGAATATCATATAGCTACATCAACTTTAAGCACCCCAGACTTGGCTGGACATCTTTTAGGAATATGTTTAATAAAAGAGATGACAGACAGACAGCTGTTAGTCATATTGACATCATTTTTTACATGGTTTAATAAGTGTGTCATCGATACCGTGATATAACAGGTGTGGGTGATGCTTTCAATATAAGTGTGAGGGAGGAGCTGGCCTGTCTGTATACAGATATATTAAAGCATAAGATGACATCAGACTCTCAGAGGGTCACATTTGCTTTCATCGCTGGAATCACAGGACAGTCAGTCACAATGAAGAGTCTGATTTCACTTTATCTTCTGTCATTCCTTCTGCATTTATCCAGCAGTGCAGGTGAGTCCAATGATGATGCAAATGTGTTTGCATTCATTTAATTCATTCTGAATGCACTCTAAATTCATTAGATTTATTGCAGTTTCTGTACAAATGCAGAAAATGTCAACTTCTTTGTTGCTTTGTATGCCACATTTTAATTGTTCATGGCACTACAAAAAATGACAAATATATCTATATTTGATGGAGTAATTAATAACAATACATTTAATAGCTAAAGTGCATTTAAAGGTCAGCAGTCAAAGCCATTGATCAGTTTTGTTATTGCAATTTAAAGAAAACTTTAAAGAAAAATCATGTTTAATCAACGTATGTGATTCATTCGAAGTGAACTATACATGAATGATTTGTGTTGCATAACTGCGGAAACTGGGCTGAGGATTTCCAGTTCCCAGCTACTGAAAAATAATGAGTAAATGTAGAAATCAAGTGTTCTTTTATGCCTTTTTCATCACGATGAGAACAGAAGGAAACAAGTCTGTTGTGTTTCTGCATGACAACCAAGGCCGGACTTACCATTGGCCTTGACTGGGCTCCAGCCCAGGGGCCCCGCCCTTCAGGGGGCCCGCCTGCTGTCGTTAATTTGATTTGTTTAGTTATATGCCAGTCATTTTATTTTTCATTTAAACTTTGTGCATTGGCCTACCAATGTTCAATAGCACTGCCTTATGTAAGGAATGATGTCGTTTAATTGGCTAATCGTTCCGTCAGTCATGTTGGCGTTTCCTGATTGGTCATTTGTGGATTCTATCCGTTACGTTTACCGCAGTTGAAACCTGTCTGCTCATTAAGACGCTTGATCTAATGGCTGACAAGCGCAATCGCAGTGCCGCGCTTAAAGAAAACCAAAAACTGAGAGATAAGAACGCGAAAGAACAGCATTTAGGAAATAATGATTCTTTACACCCATGGCACCACACCTTGATCTTTAGGCAGAGAATCCAGAGCATACCTGTCACCATCTCCCGCCAGGCCGCCACCCTCCGGTTTTATTTCAGTTATTTCTCCTTTGAAACTCGCGGACCGACGTGAGCCGGAACGCGTTCACACGCTGGCGCCCGCCTTTGGTAGGCGAAATTGAACGGTAGCCGAAGTAGAGTAGAGAGGATTCACATCCCCGCGAAAAACTGTCTCTGAATACACCGCTATATGATTCCACTCCGCGTTATCCGTTTGACGCTCGCGCCTCACAGTCTGTGTCCGCTCACTGAACACGACAGATCGGTTCATCCACAGGTAGATGCAGTAGAGTCTACTAGCTGTTGTTGTTGTTACACTTTCTTTGCTTTTACAAAAAACGTGTTATGAAAAGTGTTGTGTTCTGCAGACATCTCTGAATAAAAACAGGTAATATAGAGTTTATTTCTAATATTTCCCGTTCTGTGGCCATAAGCGGTTCTTGTAAATAATATGCAAACACTGTTAAATCCATCCATGTAAATAAAAAATGAAAACATTCTGCTAACTAATAAACAAAGTTAAAACAACCGAACTACGGGACGCGTGAAGGGACAAACTGCTCGTGCTTTTTCAACTGCGTTGTCTGACGTTGAGATCTCTGGCAAAATGTAAATGCTAAATTAAGATGATACCTTGCAGATATACCATTCATGGATTCATGGCCTGTGAGCTGCATTAAACTGTCTCTTAGATTTACATTTAAGAATTTGACATGAAAATGATGTTATGTTAGACATAAAGTAATTAAAAGATTTAAAACGATTTATAACAGAGGGGTGCCCTATTTGCCCTGCACAACCTCAGTTAACTAGACTTTACAAAACTATAGACCCATCTCATTATTATGAAACTATTTAAGCCATAATAAGACGTTTCATCTCATTATATGAATACAATTTTAATGTGCATTTCAAACTCATAGATCTGTCATATGCTTTACTGATGGAATTGCAATAGAATACTAATATATTTTTAACACTTTACACCGTTGCATTAATTAACATTAGTTAAGCATTATATTACATGTCTGCATTTGTTAATCTTTATTTTCAGTATTTACTAATATTTTTAAAAACATGCACCTGAACTAACATGAACAATTGTATTTGGCATTAACTAACAATAAACAAGATTAATAAATGCTGACAACTGTATTGCTCATTGTTGGTTTCATGTTAATGCAGGTGTTCTCAAATTTGAGATCCAAGACGTATAAGCTCTCAACATCCTCCAGAAATACAGGGAGAACACACACATTTGATCCTTTTTAGTAGTTTTCTTATTATGGATCAATAAATTTAATTTTAATTTTAAAATACATAATGGTAGGGCTGTATGATTATGTCAAAAACTATATTAGTCCTCTTGATATTGTAATGTTGATTATTAATGTTGATTGGATTTTACATTTAAGTATGTTTGAAACTTCCTACACGCTATAAACGCACCACTTGTGGCTCCCACTGTCAAAACAAGCATTATAAACGTGTAAACCAATGAACAAGTGTCATTGTTAGTCATTGGAGAAAAAAAACATTTACTAATGCTAACAAACACATGATTTTAAATGGTACGGGGGCCCCGAAAACAACTCAAGCCTAAGTCCGGCCCTGTGTACCGTGGTCGTGCTCTTGTCCGAGATCCTGTTCCTTGCCTGTTTGTCATCTGTGAGTTTGGTGTCCTGCCTTATTTTTCTCCTCCGTGTTTTTAAGACGTTGTGTCGAGTTTATTTTGTTAGTCTTTTGCTCCCTCGTGGGAAGTGTTTTGTTTTGTATTCCTCCTTTTTGTGCCTTAGTTCATAGTTTCCGTTTCATTTTTAGTCCTGTCTTTGTTACCCCCTCGTGGGTGTTTTGTTTTGATTTAATAAAGTTTTGTGTTAACCCCTTCACCGCCTGCCTGCATTTGGGTTCTTCTGCCAGTCCATGACACTTTCATGTCTACTTCACATTGCATTCTTTTTTTATTTTGACCAGTTTGGCTAGTTTTGGTTTTCTGCAAATAAATGCAAATATATATATTTTTGTTTGGAATTTGGGAGGAATGTCTTCACTAGTTCACAGAATGAAACAAAAATTATCATTTTACTTAAACATCCTTAACTGCCCTGCGTGAGAAAATGCATGCGTGTCAATTGTGACATGCGCTGAAAAATCATCCTCAATGACTCAAATACGATGTTTTTCGTTGTGGCTTCTGCATTCTTCTGCAGAAATAGGTCCTAAAAGTTGAAAAAACATAATTCATCTCACCTGTGCAAGTCATGATGTTACTGATATCTGTGTTCTGCAGATGTTCTCTTAGAAAACTGTTGTATTTGTGACAGTGTTGCGTAATAGAGGACGATACAAGAACAGTGAGTTCCCTTATCAAAAATTCAAGTATATTTTTAAGTATACTTTATGTAGTAAGTACTACATCTTAGTATACTACATATACTAATATCAATGGACTAGTAGTATGCTTGGAAATGTACTATTTGAATACCACTTGGGACTAAATTGGCCCGCTTTTTTTGTTTATAAAAGTATACTTTTAAGTGTACTTTAAGTGTAACAGTAGTAAACTTTTGAGTACATAAGTTTACAATTAAGTTTTCATTTGTACTACAACTGTACTCCAAGTAAACATGTTGGTATACTGATAGTTTACTAGTTAAATACTTTTAGTACATGTTTAGTCTGTGAAAGTACACTTTGAAGTTTACTCCCAGTAAACTATTAGTTAAGTAGTTTTTATACTGTAAGTATACTTGTAGGTTTTCTTTAGGTTTACTGGTAGTTTACTTGTTCATTACTTGTAGCACATTTGTCATTTATAAAAGTACACCCTAAAGTTTACTCTCAGTAAACTACAAATTTATTTTAAGTATGCTTGTAAGCTTTCTTTAGGTAGCCTTGCATATACTGTATACTGATAGTTACATATCAATACTTGTAGTACATTTGTAAGTACACTATAACCACCTGTGATTTAACAAAACCTCAAATAATCATACAATTTATTTATAGAAAGTAACCTACTGCATTAAAGGATTCTGTTTAACAATTATATGGACGAGTCAGAGACTCTTATCGAATGCAAAATATCATACAGGTGCATCTCGGTTAATTAGAATATCATGAAAAAGGACAATATTTTTTGTCACTCATTTCAGAAAGTAAAACAAATATATTATATAGATTCATTACACATAGAGGGAAATATTTCAAGCCTTTATTTCTTGAAATTTTGCAAAACTCTTTCCCCACAATCTTCCTGTCTTGGATCATCCTCCAGACAATATACAAAAAGTCCTTCCACACAATCAAAGAAGCCATAATAAACAAACAATCCATATAATACATTATCAAGTTCAACTACTACCAAATACAAAGTTAAGTCAAACACATATACCAGGGGTATTCAATTAAAGTTCCAAGAGGTCCAGTCTTTCTTCCAAACGGAGGTCCGGACAATATGTTTTTTTAAATAACAAAAAATAAATATTTAATCAATTTAGCCCACTTGGATATATATATATAAAAGGTATGATCTTTTATCAGGCCATTTATTTTATATTTTGATATCCACAGTATGTATTGTAGGCTCTTTGGCTTTAGGGGAATGCCCTCTTAATGTAAATAAAAAAGCTACAAACAACAAATTTAATGTAAGAATTAAATTGCTCTCATCATAAACAGAAAACAAAGTTACTTACTAAATTATCCTTTCCATGCCTTTCATACCAGAACTACTTCTATCTTTAAATTCCCAGTTAGAACAAAATGTGATCCTGTTAGTGAAAACCCAGCGAGTCTTTTTACTGTTTTCTACATAAAATCATCCTACAGAATATTCTGTGAAAATATAACAACAATATCTTCAATATTGACTGAATAACGCCATTTCACAGATTAAAATTTTAGTTAATGCTTGAAATTAATCTTTGATGCTTGTTATTTAATAATTAATTCGTTTATGAGACTTTAGCCTGGGTTTTCACAGGGACACAAATGTTTACATGCTGATCAATAATGCTAATGATCAATAATGCTAATGATCAATAATGCTAATGATAAATGTAGGCTAAAAACATTCCAAATCTGCTTGAAAGGTTGGAGACATATAGCACACAGTAAACAGACAGAAACAAATACTTTAATATTGCTGCATTTTGTTTACTGTTGTCTCCATTTACCTGCTCTGCGTGTCTGCACTAGTGTTGTTAAAATAAGCACGTGTCTGCTGCTCTTCATGCGGCGCGTCTTTGGCGGGAGAAAAGCAGCGCACGCGGAGCGGAAAGTGTTCAAATGAAGCGCGTTTATAGCTAATAGATATCACAGGATATAGCGACAAAAGATCAATTACATAAATGTCTCTGAGAGTATGCGTGATTTGATTCTCCGTTGTGTAACTCGGGGATTATTATTTGTTGTTTTAACACAATAAACTAGGATAAATGCATTTTTTACCATGCTAAATTAGGTGGAGAATCAATTGCTTTTAAATGTGCTCATTTGCATAATGTTAGTTATACATTTTATGTTTTGGACCCATCAATGAAAAAACTCAACTTATTGACATAAAATCCATACATCTTTGGAGTTGATAGAATTATTGATGCACGAGGAGGTGAATGGTGAGGAGTTTTATGCTTCTTCACATAGAAACCTCATGCTTTTGAAAATACAAGTAACTACAGAATCTGAAATTATTTGAAGAGCAAAACAATCAAATGAATCGTGATATAGCTTAATAGTTATAATAATAGTTATAATTAATAGTTATAATAGTTCCATTTTATATGTAAAAATATATATCTTCATACAAACATTCTGTATATGTTGAGGTCACATGACATGATGTGATGACGACTCAGGTGATATGATCCACTAGACTGTATAAATAGTGCAGTCGTGTCAAAGTTACACCAGACCTGATCAAGTATTTCTAACTCGTCTCTCATCATCACCGGAACATTACAGCCATGGCACCTGCTTGGGGTTCTGAAGAAAAAGCAACTGAAGAGATCCAGACATACTGCAATGAGGTGAGAGACAGAAAATACATGAGACATATTTTGATTTGAGTAAAACAAATGTAATCAATCAAATCTATGGGCAATTCAGCAATATATTGACATACCAACACAAATCATCATGTACGTTTGTTTAGTTAAAGGCTGAGGTGGAGGCAGAACTCAAACAGACATTTTGTGATTTCATTGCCAAACGTTTTATCTATCAAGTTCCTGATAAAATTCACTACATAATCAAGGTGAGTGGTTTTTTTTAAATCATGTGAACTAATAATCATTAAAATTATGACATTTATCAATTTCATGTGTCAAAGGAAAAACCTTGATTTGACAAGAAACAGACCGATTTGAACAAATCCTGCCATATTTCTCTCTCTCTCAGGTTCAGGCAGGAGCTGATAAGTGGATACATGTGAAGGTGTTTCAAGATCTGCCGTGTCATGGAGGGAAAGTGGAGTTAGATAAATGCCAGTACCCTAAATTTGAAGCAGATCCTATAAAGTCCTTTTAAGTGTCTGCAAAAACATGCATAACAGACACACCATCTCTTTCTGTCTTCTACGGACAGAAACGTTTTTCTCTGTGTTTTTCATGGGGAAATTACATGTTTATTGTTTGAGATGGTGGTGTCCTACTCTCAAATTGTTTGTGTATTTACATTTTTTATATATAAATGTTTATATGTAAATGTAAACTAAAGTAGGCTAAACCATGATAATAAAATTATATTAATAAGAATTATAATAACAACAACAACAAAACAGCAGAAAATCTAGCCCATATAGTCCTAGTCAATCTTAGAAAAGGTTAAAAAAGGAACCTTGGTAACAGGCCAGGTTTTAATTTGAACCATTTTGCCACTATAGAGGTTCTAAAAAGAACTTCTAACAGTATACCAAATAACAAAGTGTTACTATAACAAATGTAGTGAATAGGAAATAAGAGGACGAGGTTGGCTGGACTGACACAGGCTTTTATTAACAACAGTAGTCAAGAGTCCGTAAAACACAGGCGGCTATTCCTTCAGCACGCTGAGAGATCCTTTAATTCAGGGGTGTCCAAAGTCAGTCCTGGAGGGCCAGTGTCCTGCAATATTTAGCTTCAACCCTAATCAGTCTGTAATCAGGGCAGTTGTGGCCTAATGGTTAGAGAGTCGGACTCATGACCAGAAGGTTGCCGGTTCGATTCTCAGGGCCGGCGGGTAACAACATCTCGTTAGGCACCTTACCCCTACTTGCTCCCGGGGTGCTGCAGTGATAGCTGCCCACTGCTCCGGGGGTACGTGTGCTCCGGGGGTACGTGTGTTCACCACTTGCTGTGCGTATGTTCACTACTCTCTGGATGGGTTAAATGCAGAGGTCACATTTCGTTGCCTTGTACTTGTACTTGTACATGTACATGTGCAATGACAATAAATTAAATCTAAATCTAAAATCTAAATCTAATCAAACTCACCTGAATGGCTAATCAAGGTCTCACAAAGCAGACTAGAAACTTCCAAACAGGTGTGTTGAGCCAAGTTGGAGCTAAACTCTGCAGGACAGTGGCCCTCCAGGACCAAGCCAGACTGCTTGGTCCTGGCTTGGTCGACATTGGACACCCCTGCTTTAATTGAAACAAAGGACATTGGACACCCCTGCTTTAATTGAAACAAAGTCCTTCAGTAGATTTCCAATGAGATACAGTCTGTGGGTAAACAGTCCGTGGTCAATCCGTCTCTCTCTCCCCTATATATTTGATATCGTTCATATTTGAACTTTAAAGTTATTTTTCTAACTGTAAAGGTTCAATAATCTAAGAGTGTGCTTACCCTGATAGCAAGAAACCATTGAATCAATGTTAAAAACTGTTGATTTGTCAATGTCAATGGCTTTTTTTTGCACTCGTAATTCATGTTGAAAACATGTTGACGTTTCACCATTATTGTGATCAGTTTGCTTTAGTTGATCTGTTTATCTGAATTTGTTTTACTATTGTCATCAACACCTCCTTGCTCACCGGCACTTTTCCATCCACATTTAAACTGGCCCAGGTCACAGAAACCCATATTGGACCCCTCTACTGCCGACAGTTACAGACCTGTCTCTCTCCTTCCATTTATTGCAAAAACACTTAAAAGGGCAGTTTTCAACCAGGTGTCTTCCTACCTATCCCAGAATAAACTACTGGATGACAAGCAGTCTGGCTTCAAAACAAACCACTCCACTGAGACTTCACTGCTATCGGTCACAGAAGCACTGCTGCTAGCCAAGGCAGAATCTAAATCCTTGGTCCTGATTCTGCTCGACTTATCTGCAGCTTTCGACACTGTCAATCATAAGATACTCCTAGCAACCCTGTCATCTCTAGGAATCTCAGGCCCTCCTCTACGCTGGTTCAAATCCTACTTATCCGGCAGATCCTTCAGGGTGTCATGGAGGGGCTCGCTGTCCACTGCTCACCACATGATCACTGGGGTCCCTCAGGGATCGGTGCTTGGACCTCTGCTTTTTTCCATCTACACGACATCCTTGGGACCCATCATACTGGCACACGGCTTCTCGTTTCACTGTTATGCTGACGACACCCAGATCTACATCTCGTTTCACCCAGACTATACCACTGTAGCAGCTCGCTTTACAGCCTGCCTAGAAGACATCTCAGCTTGGATGAACGAGCCTCACCTCCAGCTGAACTGCCAAGACAGAACTATTCATGTTTCCGGCACACTCCACTGTGCAACACGATCTCACCATCCAACTTGGCAATTCCACAATCACTCCTTCCAAAACAGCCAGGAACCTCATATTTCATATTTGTCATGAGTCATATTTGATGAACAGCTGTCTTTCAATGATCACATTGCAAAGACAACAAAGACACATGCCGATATGCCTTATTCAACATTAGAAAGGTTAGACCCTATCTCACTGAGTATGCGGCACAACTCCTTGTCCAGGCCCTGGTAATCTCAAGGTTGGACTACTGCGATGCTCTCCTTGCTGGTCTTCCTGCAAAGGCTATCAAACCACTTCAGCTGGTTCAGAACGCAGCAGCACGCCTCATCTTCCAACAGCCCAAAAGGGCTCATGTGACGCCCCTTTACATCTCCCTCCACTGGCTACCGGTTGAAGCCCGTATCAGATTCAAGTCACTAATGCTTGCCTACAGGACTATCACTGGATCTGCACTGACATACTTTCACACCCTCCTACACTCCTACACCCCATCAAGATCCCTGCGTTCAGAAAATGAGCGGCGTCTTGTATTGCCTTCTCAAAAGGGCAGTAAATCGCTTTCCCGCTCATTCTCATTCACAACTCCTTCCTGGTGGAACATTCTTCCCAACTCAGTCCGGTCAACCACATCTCTCACAACATTAAAAAAACTACTTAAAACCCATCTCTTCTGTGAATACTTGACAGACAAATGAAGAAGAAAAAACCCCACAAACCCTCTCTCATTCTCTCAACATGTATTCGTCTGGCTTTTGTTGAAACTAGTAACTTTGTATTGGCACCTATTGTATTATTGCTCCTGTGTGACATATCGCTTATTGCTCCCTGAACTCAGTATGTCGCTTTGGATAAAAGCGTCTGCTAAATGACTAAATGTAAATGTATTGTCACCATTGTTGAGGTTTGTGTGATGAATGTGTCAGTAAATCATTCAGTTTATTTTGCCACACGCATCCTTGCATTTATGAATCAGAACATTAAAATCAGTCATGAAAGATCAACATCAATGTTTAATATTATGTCAAACACTTGAAATAATATTATTTAAGAATATTGACATTTATTATTATTATTACTATTACAGCTTGACACCCATCTCAAAAAACAATCTATGCCAACTTAACTTTAAAACATCTCTTTCTCTATAAATGCACAAAATGTAAGGTATACCTTATTGTCCCTGAGGGAAATTTGTCTTGGGCTCAACAATACACTACTGCATCACATAACCATCCACATAAACACATAAACCTTAATCATAAATAGTACAACTTAGTAGCTGTCATGATTCTGCCCTTTTGGTCATGCTTTTCCTAGTCTTGGGGCAGGATCATGACAAACCCATGTGTTTAGTGTGAGAGAGGCATGGCATTGTTTGTTTTGGGGCATGCCATGTGCTCTCTCTGGTCTCGTCTTGTCCTCTCGTTTCCTTATCATTGATTGTTAATTATTTCATGCCCAACACCTGTTCCCCTCTTGATTTGATCCTTTATTTAATGCCCCTGTGTTCTCTGTCTTTTGCTGGATCATTTTGAATTGTTTGTTCCTTGCCAACCGCCTGTTTGTATTGCTGTTTTATCTAGTTTTGTTATTTGTAGTTTATGTCTAATGTTGAATTTAGTCTAGTCCAGTTTAGTGTAGGTAGTCTATGTTCCTGTTTACCCATCATGTATCTTTCCCTTGTTCATTGTGATTTTACCCCCTCGTGGGTTTTTGTTTTGTTAATAAAAGTTTTTTGTTAACCCCTCACCTGCTGTCTGCGTCTGGGTCCTCAGCATATACAATAATGTAACATAATAAAAAAATAATAATCAATACATTGTGTCATTTAATAGCTTGATTGCAGAAGGAAAAAAAATGTTTTTGAACTAGTTTAATCTGCATCTTGGAATTCTTAGTCTCCGACCTGATGGCAATATTTCAAACTATCAATTCAAGGCGTATGTTATATCATGCAAAACCTTATGTGCCTCCCTCAGCATAGACTTCTGTGTCCAGCAAACTCACTTAAACACTGGAGCGCAAGTTTGTCTTCCTGTGAAGCCCATGGTATGTATTGCCCCTGTGCTCCTAGGAAGTTGGAAATAGGAAGTTGTTTGGCCAGCAACCTAAGCCGTCCGATATCTTTTTCACGTGACCACTGTCCTTCATCAGATAAGGCATCCTTTTCACCTTCTTCCACTCCACTTTCTTGTGATCCACTTCTTCTCAATAATCTATCTCTCACCCATACATTTTTTATGGTGTTAATGAAAGTTTCTTTAATCCTTCTATTTAGCTCTGCTTCTAATAATCTTGCTTCTACTTCAATTTCCCCTTCTATTATTCCTGTCTGCTCAGCTGGTTTCTTTTCACTTGGTATTTTTTGTTCATACTGTGTTTTTATGTTCTCTAAAGTGGTCCGTACATTTTTATAACAGTCGAAATACAAACTTTTCTGTTAGTTTCTATCCTGTCTGGTTTTTGGTCTTACACCTGGCCCCAGCTGTCTTTCTTCTCTTTTTTCTACCAGAAAGACTCGGGAGGCAAGAATACTTGACAATGAACATGTATTTGACAACTGATCAGCGAAAAGGTGTGAATATGGTCAAATATATGGTTCGTTGGCGTAGGCCCTGTCCACAGCTCGCTCAAGAATTCCTGCACTTCCTGCCTGAAGATGAAGGCAGGGGCACAGCCAGCCCCTAATAATTGTAGAGGACTTTGCCTCTGGAGCGGGGCCTACCCCAAAGAATTGAAGGGAGAAATTTCTACCCACCGGTTGAAGTTTCTTGAGGTTCCTGAATAACGAGATTAAGAATAAAATTGTTAGTAAAAGCGGCACACACAACTTGCATTAATAACAACAGTCGTTTTGCTAATTGAACAGGTTTATTTGTTATCATAGAAATGAACAGTTTCAGTTTTTGTTTTATAGTATCCCACAAAGTTTACTACAACATTTGGAAAATACTCAATTCAGACTTTGTCTATATTTTAAGTACCAGTACCATTTTGAGAACAGTTCTTTTAACAGTAACAAGACAAGGTGCTACATATGTGAGATGTGCTCTTATTGCTCTTAAAATGTAAAACAACAAAAGAGTGCAGTCTTTAAGTGCACATGCAATAAACAGAAACAACCTTTTTGACTCTTTGACATTTTAACTGTATAAATGAACATTGTCAGTGAGACTATTTAAGTCGCTTCATTTGTCAATATTGACAGTACCTCTTCCAGACCTCTTAAAAAACCAGCTTGCCAGTGAACATATTGGCTTTACATAAAAGGCAGCTGTCATTATCATTGAGATAAGTCTGGATACCACCTGCCCACAGCATGCAGTGATGACAAGCGCAGAATTGTTTGTGCCGCATCCTACACGTTAACGCATTTCTCAGAGAGGAAGCAATGGTTAATGACTTTGACACCTCAGCAACCTTCTCTTTAAACTCTGCTATCACATCGATTTGTTCGACAGTGTGCAAGACACTTGTCTTAATGTGGTCGACTAATTTACACTTACACCTAGTCGCACGCGTCTGCACGCTCTGTGAGTTAACACGTTTAGCATATTTTTCTTCCACCATACAGAAAACTAAAAACATGTATGATTTAATAGTTATGTAAAAACGTATTATTAAATGATTATTTAAAAAATATTATTTATCTTTTAAAAAACATACCTTTTAAATCGTTTAACTGATTAACCGGTCAAATTTTTTACTATCGTTTAACGGTTAAACGGTCAATGTGAGCATCCCTAATTCCTACACTGCAGGCTCCGGTTCAACGATCCATAGAAGTCCATCTGACTACCCTGCACGTCAAAACTAGACGAGAAAGGGGTACCCTGTGCGTTTAGCACCGACACCAAGGGCTCCTGACCAAGCGTAAATACGTGACGAGTTGGGAATGAGAACGTGTGGGGCAGAAAATCAATTCCTGTTATGCATCTCAGAAAGTGAGTAAACAGTGGAAATGTTCTCAAATCTGCTGAAACCCTTGTGAAAACATGCAAGCTTTCACTAGACTGTAGTTTAGTTGCCAGATGGTCTCTGTATCTCTGGAAGAGAGTCAAAATAACATCAATTTCCAACAAAGTAAAGCTTGTTTCCAAAAGATTAAGAGTTTCCTGTTTCCTTAGTTTCCACACTTAGAGTGGATTATATATACACTGTGCGTGTTAATTTGACCTTTTTTAACACTGGCGATTTTACTGTGTACTATAATCTAAAATACACAACATGCAAGCAAAATGAATCTCTCACTAACAACAGTTTTGACATAAAAACACGTTTGTTTTACTACAGAAGTTAGTATCATCACCAGGAGAGTGTCAAGAACATTTTTACATATCTTAAATTATTCTCCTGGTAAACATTTCAACATTTGCATTTAGTCAGTACAACGTTTTACACTTGCATTTTAAAGAAGTAGTTTTGTTTCTCACTTTTTTGTGAATATCTACAGAGGACATGTGATTTGTGTTTAGAGTAACTTAATGTGATGTGTCAGTAACCTTTTGTTAGCTTCATTACATGTTTTACTAAACCTAAAGAATGAAACCAATGGTCCGCATTTCAACTGCTAGCCAGTAGATGTAGGACAGCTTTTTCATTTTCTGACATAATCTACAGAAAGCTATAACACAAACATGGTAAGGCTATGGATTTGTATTTATTTATTTTAGTTTTGGAAAGATGTTCATTTTTCATAAGATTTTCAATCTGTATGTCCTTACTTTACCGCTTTATAATTAGTTGCATGGTTGCTTCTTTGATGTTTTTAGTTATAATTGTTCTGATTTTAAATAATTCTTTGATTTTGTACAAAAATCTAATTCTTAAGTTTTGACCTGTTCAGGGTTCTTGTTCAATTGTCTCTTTTTATCTCTGATTTATCCAAAATGTCTCGCTTTAATGCTGGTAAGATCAGTTGTTCTGAGTTTTCTCACTGTTCGAGCCATTGGGTTGATGTATGTTTGCCTTAATTTAATAAAAAAAACAAGTATTTACATCCAAAACTGTCAGGGATTTGACGGGAGAAGAACCCAATTGCAGGCAGCGGTAGGTGGTGAAAAAACAAAGACTTTAATAACTCAAACAAAAACCCACGATGGGGATCAAAACAGTGAACATAACTAAAATACAAAACTTGAAACAGAAAAACTTCCCACAAGGGGGCAAAACAAGAGAACAGGATAACTTAACTTAACAACCACAAAACTAGACAGAACTGTGGATACAAGGCTTCAAAGACAAGGCAAGAACATCACATGTGGCACGGTACGAAACAAAGCAAACCAGTAACGAGCACAGGACAGAAGACACACGGGCATTATATAGGAAAACTAACAAAGGATAATTAACGAGGGACAGGTGTCAGGAATGAAACACTGAAGGAAAGCTAATGAGGTAACGAGAGGGGCGGGGCCAATGACGAGACCAGAGAGAGCACATGGAATGCTAAAACAAACAATTCCATGTCTCTCTCTACACTAAACATGAGGCTCTGTCATGATTCTGCCACTAGACCAAGAAAGACATGACATGAAGAGGCAGAACCATGACAGAACCCCCCCTTAATGAACGCCCCCAGGCATTCACCAAGAGGGCAGACTAAAGTGACAAGACCGACTGGGTAACAGACAACATCCAACAAAACATGGTAAATAAAATCAAGGGCAGACAGGCAAACATAACATTGGGATTGTGGTGCGATAACAAAAAAAACAAACATGGGAGGGGTCTTAGTCCTCGGAGGGGGCGCTCGAGAGCACGGAGTCCTGGAGGACTTGACAGGGGCAGGCTTGGCTGCCGGCTTGAGTGCTGGCAGGACCGGACTGGAGGCAGGGCTGATCTCTGGATGATTTGCCTGTTGAGTCGCCTGCTGAAAAGATTCTGCCACTAGACCAAGAAAGACATGACATGAAGAGGCAGAACCATGACACAAAACCTTCTTCATCTTAATGTCTCTGTTCATTTCATTACTCTTCTAGTATTTTGCTATTGTGTATGTAATGTTTATTCTTATACATTACCACCAATACTTGGCACAAAATGTGCATGCAGTCCCGATGGGCTGAAGAAAAGGTTGCTATGCAGTTGTATTTTACTAAACAAAGCATCTAACCACAGCTTGATGTAGGTTAGTTTTTCCTTGAAAGGAGGAAAGGAAAGTGTCTGTCTGGCAGAAAACCTGTCAAGGTTCTCATATTTACATTGAATCATAAAAATGTTTTATATTTAAAAGTCTTACCCATAAGTGTTGGTTTGAAAAGTGCTTGGAACATAAGAGTTACAAGAGCACAACCTGTGTTCCTTTGTGTCAACACAAAACTTGTGTTGATTCACATTTTCAATGAAAGTCTGAATATTTATTGTTCTATATAAGAGTCTGCATAAGTTGTTTTTAAAATGGCAATTATAAACTGCAAATAAAAGGAAATATATTCATTTTGTCCTGATGCCAGAAACTGTTCTAAGGTAACTCTCTTACTATGCATTTTTCATGCCGGTGTTCAGATTTAAATATGGTAAACTGTGAATGAATTTCTGAAACAGATCTAGGTAATTATACCATAATATTGTGGTTTATTTAACCAAGCAAAATCAAAATTCGAATTTTACAGACTACATGGACTGGAGTACAATCACATCCAAATAAAAAAATAGGCAGAAAAGGCAAAATTGATACATTAAACTAATTATGTTTAACTAGCATGATGTAGACATAATGTCTTCAACACAATCAATACAAATATAAACTCAAATCATGAAGCACCCTCGTTAGCACCTTGTCTCTGTTTGCATGAGTTGTCACTTTTTTACATCAAATGATTACATGTCACTTTATTGTAATCGGCATCAATATCTTAATGTCTAATAATATTTTGGTAACACTTTATTTTACGGTGCCCTTGTTACACATGTTGCATGTATTTACTATAGTATTTACTATAAATTATGCATAATAACATTTAATTAACCCTAACCCTAAAGCAAACCCAAACCCTATAGCAAGTACATGTAGTTAATTTTTATTACTCAGTACTTAAATGTATAATTGCACTGTAACACGGGCACTGTACAATAAAGTGTAACCAATATTTTTTTTGAACAGTGACACTGATTTGTGAAGGTTAATGAGTTGCAGTTAAGCACTGATGAGATAAAAGATTGTACAGCTATATGTTTGTTGTTTTACTCTTTGGTGGCATTATTAGTTCTGGCTTTGTGTCAGTTTTTTTCATCTGTTTATGAATTTGTTGAGGTCCCAAATCTTAAAATATACACAAAAGTTGTTCTGAAGCGATATGTAGAAATGTTACTGCCCTTACATGCCTCATGTGCTGCTCTCACTTTTAAGTAAATCTTAGTAGTAAGTAAATTTAAAACAATTGTCATTCTTTTAGTAGTCTTTTGCAGTTGTAACAACAGGCCTGTCTACAGTTTTTATATTTTGCAACTATTTTCACAAACATATATATTTTTTCAAATTGTTTACCAATATCACAAAAGATGATTAAAAATGCATTTATTTCCTGTTTAATTCTTGAGTCATATTCTAAAAAATGTATATCTCTGATTTCATTTCTGTCTATAATTTTTCTACCATTATTGATTTCTCATGTTTGGCATTGCAAGGCAACGTTTATTTATATAGCGTGTTTCATACACAAAGGTAATTCAAAGTGCTTTACATAGAAATGATTCACAAAGAAAAGGGATACTTAATGAATGAGTTCTTTAGAAAGTAAATGATTTAAAATCACAAGTACTTAAGAATGTATAATAATAATAAAAAGAAAACTCCTGCATGTCCTCTTCATGTCTGGGCCTCCTTTAAGTATGTTTGTGTGTTTGTGTGTGAGAGAGAGTGTTTGAGAGTGTGTGTAAGTGAATTTTCGTTTCTGCCCCTGCTGTAAAAGATTTAATAACTATAAAGATAACTACAAATCATTTTAAGAGTTAGCAAATATTTTTATGGATGAATAAAAACAATCTTTTACATAATCATCTTTCATGTGTTGTGTCATTTATGTTTTATATGTGTTTTTTATTATTTAAATATATTGTTCTACTTAACAGTTTCTGGAAAGCCGCTTTGTTACATGTTCTATTGCAAAAAGTACAAAACAAATAAAACATAATTCATTATTTCATCTGAAACACGGTCTTTACTGATACTGTCATCTTAATGAAATACACAACTCCTCTAATACGTCTTTATATTTGAACTAACAATGTTTAACATCTTTGTAGTCACAGCATGGGACACATCAATGTCTTCCCAATGTGATCATTTCTGTCGATAGTTGTGGGACAAATGTGTACATTTCTGTAACGTTTAAAGCAGCTTCAACTGAAGAAAAAGCACTCCACTGTACAACATACGGTTATGACAGAAAATGACAGTCAACTCTCAGATTTTATGTCTGCCGGGGTTGACTTGTTAGGTGGAGTTCACAGTACAGGTACACACAAAACTCTTCACATTTGCAATAGATTTTTTGCATATTGAGAATTATTCTAATGATGTTTTATGATTTTTATTACATATTTATTTGCTTTCATACACACAAAATCTGCATGACAGAGTTGAAAAAGAATCAACCGAGGTTACAACAGATCAAATACTAATTATTGTTTAAACAACAACCTTCCTTGTTCCTCTTCTAAAGAATCTGTGACTCTTAATGAAATGACAAGGAAGGAAAGTTAAAACCTTCTGTGTGAGTTTATACTTGCCAACAGCACCACACCTAATGATGATGTAAAGATTGTCTTGATTCGTTCACTTTCAGAACTCTATAAAGTGTCTCATGTTCAGTCGGGGTGATTTGTATCATTATTTTTGATTTCATCGCTGTTGAGCTTCCAGGATTCTACAGGAACAGTGAGTTTATTGATTTCCCTGTACATCATTTTATTATAACTGACATCAGGCAGGACAATTTCAAGTCTATATGTCATTATAAATTACAACATTTATATAAATAAAGCTTCCTGGCTTTTTTCAAAGCATTGATGTCAATACTAAATGGTGTTTTTTGGCATTCGCTATTACAGAACTAAAACTGTGAGGTGGGTTGCCTTTATGTTTAAAGTATAAAATGCTTTCAAAATTCACAATAGTTTATGTGGTGAGACACAAGAAAATCTTTTCAATAGTGTTAAACCACAATACATTCTTAGTTTTACTTTTAATCCAATACAGTTTTTCTAAAAACAGAGTAAATCTGGAGAAATAATTTTCAGATCTATAAACTGATAACTTGAATGGCCATTTATTATATATTGAAAAGGTCGACTTGATAATAGTTTAAATAATTTCGTGAAGATTTCATATCATCAAATCACAATGCTCAATGTCTTGCTACATTTCTTAAGGTTTTCTCTTGTATGTCATTTTATTAATATTTTCATTGTGCACATTTATTCATATGTACTGTGTATACAATGTAAATCTGTGTGTAATTTCTATGTTTAGCTGCACCACTGCATCCATGTTGCCTGCAGGGGATTTGAGTAAAGATGGAAGTTTCCATTAATAATGTAGACTTTTTTCCTCTTTGGTCTGTTGTATTTACTTTGAAAACATTATTTGAGGATTCTGATTTGATGTTTTCTTTAAAAATCATATTAACCTTGTAGGTATGTAATAATTTTCGTTGTAAGGGAGAGAGTCTTTTCTGTTGAATTCATTAAATTCTGCTAAAATATAAAAAATAATGTTTTTTTAGGTTAGAATTGTTCCTTACATTTAAATACTTTGTTATAACAGCTCTTTCTACGGTTTGATACACAACTGACTGTTTACTGTTTTCTAGATGAGTGCATCTAAACTCCAGGAGAGGTAAATCCAGCACAGACAGTCAGAAAACATCCAGATCACATAAAAGTCATTAACTATAGAATTAAAACCCAAAAGTAATCCTTTGAGAATAATTAAAATGAGAATTAAATGCAAACTAAAGCATATTCAATTCTAGAATATTTTATATGCAAATGTGTCAAACACAAATGTGTGTGTGTGGTTCCTGCAGCAGTGAGGTGAGAATCGCACATTCACTGAACACACAGGAGAAGGAGTTTATAGCCCGAAGAGAACAAACCGTTCAACAAAGCCTGAAGAATCTTGGGATACAATGTCCGGTAATATGGTTCATTCAGTAATATCTGTTGTTTAACATCATATATCTGCCTGACTACACAGGTGACCAACAAATTAAACCTGCAAGTCAAATATTAACTGTCTTCTTCATTGTGAAAAAAAGGCTTTTGATGCTTATGATATTAATAAATAATAATATAATATCCTTTCACTTATTTATCCACATATATAGAAGAACGGTTAGATGAGGGATGAATGGATAGACAGACAGATGTGTGGACATCTATTATAGACAGACATCTACAACTAATATCCACCTTATATAATCATATAGATTTATGTATGTTCAAAGACAATTTTCTAGATTTGCACTCGTAAAAACAATTTTTGCTCCTTGTTCAATTAACTTAATTTAAAGGTGTAAATTCAACACAATTGGTCCCATCATGCTTTGCACCAGACTGCATTAGTGGCAATTCACATTTTGCAACTAGGTGCATCGAGATATGACTAGAGAAAGCGGCGTGGCTCATGTTTTCCTTGCGGGTTTAGATGTGAAATGTGAATTGCCCTTTAGGAGACTACATTTTTAAATATGAATATCTTATCTTCAGTAAAGTTAAAGACTTGTTTAATGTTCAATATTGAATATTTAGAAGAGTTTGACATATTTTTCAGTTTTGTTGTTACCATTGTTTAGAAGAGTGGTGCATGTGCTTAGGCTGTGGGAGGCGACCTGAGGTCCTATGAGCAGTAACTGTGCTAATGCCAGTTCTGAGATCAGTCTCTTCTTGCTCATTTTGGGTTGCACAAGTCAAGGTGTTTGATTTATGCATGTTAAGACTGGGTAATGTGTAAATTAAAGAAATTGAAAGAATTGAGTTTAAGTAACGTAAAATGCAATTTTGTGTGCTTATTTAAGTTCTGTCTAAACATGCGTTATGTCACCAGTGAGCAATGAGTGTGCTAATGCCAATAAGTTTGTTATCCATGAAATGATAACATTAACTTGAGATTTTGATTTTGTACTTTATTCCTCTCGTGCAGAACTCACAATGTACACATTTTGTCTTTGTTGTTGTCGCTTAATTTAGTTGAGAGTATTTGTGCGTGCGTGTGTATGTGTGTGGTCAAACTATAAAAAACAAACAATTTACTATTACTACCCAATATTGTTCACATCAACAAAATAAATTGTCTACCATCTTAACATCAGCTTTATATAGTAAGCATTAAATTATATGCTTATAAAACAAATAGATAGTAATCCCTGTAATGCTAATATCACATATTTGCATTAAGCATGATCACATACGTGCTACAATCAACAACACGTATTTCTAGAGTAATCTCTGTTTCACAAACGCATATTTAACCTCGTTTACCAGCTAAATGCAACATATATTGCATGAATATTTTAACAAGCAATATAAAACAGTAAATGTCTACACAAACATCAAAACACAAGTGTATTACATTATCCGTTTAGGCGCTATGGCGCTAATCACAAAATAGCGATCTACATAGCCACATATCAGAAACTATAAATACACTTAAACCACATAAGAACTACTCACCACTCTGGGGATATATAGTTTTAAGTAATAGCTTCAAAGTGGAATTGTTGAAAACCTCAAAATGAAACAACATGGCTTTTCTCTCTTAGCGTTTTCTCCCTGTCGCTCCTCCCCCAAGCAGTCACCTGTGCCCACAGAATCAGCGACCTTAAAGGGACAGCACCCAACAAAGTTCATGAGAATGATGAATTAAATATTTAAGTCACACTTAATAAGATTTAATAAGAACTTTAATTTAACATTAATCAAAAGTTGAAAGTTCTGCTTACTGAAAATAACCTCTAAAACTCAAAGATTTAAGGCAACGACTTGACTAAATTTTTGAGTATTGGCAATATATCCGGGTTTACAGTGTGTAATTTTGTTCAAAAAAGAATACATTTAAGTGTTTATACGTAGCAGAGATGTGTATGTTGCTTGTGTTAAAACATGATTAATCTGACTGAAATAGTTTTGAATGATTGAGCTTAACCAAAATAGGTTTACGCACCACTGAATGTTTTATCTGAATGTTGTTCACGGGTTTCAGGCGAAAGTGCCAAAGATCGCACTGTTGGGTTCTGGAGGAGGAGAACGAGCCATGCTGGGTTTACTGGGATCTCTGGATGGATTTAAAGAGACCAGTCTTCTGGACTGTGTTCTCTATCTGTGCGGAGTCTCTGGATCCACTTGGTACACACACACACACACACACGCACGCGCACACACACACACACACACACACATACTGGTTTAGCTATATTAGTGAGGACATTGACAGACCTTCACATTAGTGAGGGCCAGGTATTCTAAAGGCCATAGCGACAAGCGAATGCCATAGATCACCATTAGGTGGCACCAGCAGCACCTAAATCACTTTAGATACGGAAGACACTCAACGATGAAATTGAAAACACAAATGAAAATATGCAGGCTTGTGAGGTCACGCTGTTGCTAGGTGGATAGCATACGCATTTTAAATGCGTATATCATACTATACAGTAAATATGAATTATCCAAAGGTTTTATCAGTATAAAAATGTAATCAAACATTAATGCTGAATGTAATTGACGCTGTAAATATATTTAATGCTTTTAAAATAAAAGTGATTTGATTGTTTTGGTTAATTTAAACCGACCATTTAAACAAACATTGTTTGTAACTAACCAACCATGCCATGCTGCAGAAGCTTTTTAATGGACGTTTCCATGGATACATTAATTGCACCAAGCCATTGATTGATGCTTTTCTCTCTAAATCACTAACTGTGAATAAAAATTACAGAAAAGTTTTTATACCTAAACTTTTAGACAGGATACGCAAGTATAATTAAATTACGTTTAAATATATTTTATATATGTAAATAATTATTTTTGGTGTTTATTACATTATAAGTAGGCCTAGTAGGACTAACAATTTTTCAATGTTCTTAAAGAAGTATGCCTATCTTCTGCTCACCAAAGCTGCATATAGTAAAAAGAAAAAAAAGTGAAAATACTATTATGGCTTGCACTGTCATGATATGCTTCCTGGAATGAGAAGTTCAGCTCTTGACATCCATCCCCAGTGCAACATAAAACGGAGGTAATTTATGCCTACTGTCACTTATTATTAACACTTTACCCTAGTATGAGAGACTCAACTTTTCTGTACAGCTGTACAATTTCCTACTGGGGATCAATGAAGGACCTCTGTCTGTACGCCTATATCCATCTAATTTATTGTTGTGACGTAAAGATGAATTTTCAGCATCATTACTCTAGTCTTCAGTGTCACATGGTTCTTCAAGAAACAATTATGATAATTATTGTGAATTTTGTGTAGATATATGTAAGCAATACCCAAAAACAATACTTCAGCATGGGAAAACGACCCATTTATTTGATCAACATATCAAATAAGCGATTGACAGAAAACAGAACAACATAACATAACTTAACACAACACAACATAACATATAGGAACAAGGATAAATGAGTAGATGTTATAAAGTGAAATGATGTGCTCGCTTTGAAATGTATGAAAATGTAAATGTAACTGAAATGCCCTATTGGAGAAATTATGAACAAAATCCAAGAAATTTAAAATGCTCACTTCCTCTGAAAAAAAGGATATATAAGTGAAGTGCGTAGTTTGTAGAAAATATAAAAGAAAACAACAAAAGAAAATAGTGCAGTGCTCACTCAAGGGACATGTAAATAAAGTACACTTGAGTACATATTAGACTGATATCCTAAAAGGACATTAGTCAGTATTCCTCAAATAAGTAAGTTTCTTTTTAATAGACTGAAGTGTATTATGGACAAAGTTTTTAATATCGACCCAAGACCTTGAGCTAAGGACTGGATTCACATCAAGACATGATTGGCATTCTGATTTTCCAGGAACTTTTCTCAAGGCAAAACATTTTCGTAGCGTGCTCTTTACAGCATTCTTCTCTTCGCTACTCCATGGCCTCCTAGGAGCTTTCTTTTCTGTAACACAAAACCAAATGTCAAACTAATCAAAACCTTACAAATGAATCAAGAAACCTCCCTCTACAATCACAGGTTTCATCAATAGCCAGGTTTCCATCCTAGGATTGTTTTACAAAAAAGTGGCAGTCCTCAAGTTCTTTTGAGTAAAAATGAGCTAAAACCAATTATTGAGCAAGTACATGAAAGAACGGTGTTTAAAACTGTGTCACTACCCTTGCTGGATTCACCACGGAAAGCTTGTAATAATGGTTTGTAATTTGCCCTGTCGGGTCATCTTTCCTGGAGATCCTTATATGGTCTCTTTCGTCTGTGCGTCATGTCGTCACATTCGTGAACAGAACGAAGAGGATCCGGCTGCTAGCCAGCGCGTGTGGATGCTGCGAGTGACAGGCGGTTTATAGCGTGTACTAGGGATGGGCGATACCACAAATTTTTTATTCGATACGATACCGATACTTTTTCTTGAAATGTTACCGATGCCGATACCGATACTGATGCTTTTTTAAAATAAAAATCTAATTACAATTAAAAAAACAAATTACATACTTGTACTGGCTACTAATAACACATTTATTAAAAAAGCAATTTAAACAAATAAATAAACTGTTTAAACAACCTTCTTACAAAAATATTGATTAAATAACATAAATCCTAATAAAATGAACAAAAAAATGTGCATTTTTCACTGTCTTTTTATTTTTAAACAGGCCATTTTTCTTAGGCTTTAACATTCTTTTTGTACTATTACATACAGTATTTAAAAAAATTATATATTGATTAACTAGCAAAAATCTTAATACAATTAACAAAATTACAAACAACATAAACTGTGCATACTTTCACTTGTGTTTCACTTCAATTGCTGATTAAGAATTCCTTATCTTTAAATTGTAGATTAGAGTTTAAGAAAAGCAACATGTCAACATCTCCTCTATTTGATGCGGAAGTGTGCAATGCATGCGTGTTGTGTATGTGTACGTGCCTGAATATCACGTGACCACGTCGCTCGCGCTGCGCAGCCGGCGACCGATCCGTGCGTGACGTCAAACTGCCGCGAGAGCTACTTTCATAATATAGCATCACTGATCGGCATGCGCAGAGCTAACATTTAGTTATGCTGAAACTATTAATGTAATTAACAAGATAATCGATACTTTTCAGAAAATATCGATACCTAAATAGCAGCTTTTGAATATCGATGTATCGATACTGCAGCATCGATGTGCACATCCCTAGCGTGTACTCACAACTGTTGGGTAGGACTTCATATGTTTAGTATTTTTTATTGCGGCGTTTAGTACTTTTACTTTTAAACACCAAGCAGTGTTGACATCTGGGGATTCATCATTTGTGAAAAACAAGAAGAACGAACTGAAGACGGTTTACAAAGAAACAGGGAATGTGATCGGACTTGTGCGAAAACAAGAATTAATATTGGCAAGGCATTTCAAAGGTGGCGGGAACTCCGTGATCTGAAAGGATTGTAAACGGATGCAGACATCGCTTTATTTCTTCTGAACAGGTAAGACAAACTTTTAATATTTCAATAGATAACACAAAAACCGTAGTGCACTTGTTGTGTTAATATAGACGGGGTACAGTTAATATAGACGGGGTACAGTTTCATCGGTTGTTCTTTCTCTCGTTATGTTCTTTATGATAAATGTAATTTAAGACCTATTCGCACGGGATTAGTATTATCTGGGGACCTTGTGTGATTTAGAAATGACCTCCCCACATCTGTATTTCATGTGGCGCGAATTAACACGGACAAGTGAAGCCTGTGATTTTACTCAAACTTACGGACTTATATCCCGGATATGATGGCAAGGCTTTGCATATAGTATATAAAGTTGTATGGTGTATAATGATTTATGACCGTGCCTGTCAGCATTTGAGACCCGCGTTCAGGGATCTTCTGTCCGGTTCGCGTTACGGGAGTTTAAAGGTGGCATGAATTAAAACCACAATTTGAACCCGAGCTTTTGTTATATAAGAGGGAATGGCATTCACACGAACATCCTGTAAGTGTCAGAACTGACAACGCCCTTGTTACTGAGATGACATCTGTTATTGACACCAGGCCCAGCGAACGCCAGATTCTGGAATGCACCTATCTATAGGTTGAACCCCACCTCCACAGAAGAATATCAATGACTACTTCTCTAGCCCCGCCCACTGGTTCACGCATGACACAAGTGACGCAGAACCAAATAGAGCGAGCAAGCAATAAACAAACATGCTGTTAAAGATAGCTAAATATTGTGCCATCACTGATTGTGGAAGAATACAGTCGCTGCATAACCTTCTTTCGGATTCCCATATTAGGAATGCGGTGTTAAAGTTTATTTTTAAAGAAGTCCCAGCTCATGTGGGAAAAACATGGAGCGTTTGCTCGTTTCATTTCTCCGAGGATTCCTTCGTGAACAAGGCAGAGATCAACACTGAATTTGTGGAGAGTTTAAAATGAAAAAGCAGTGCTGTGCCGTCAATTGGATCCGATAGGAATGGCGCAGCAATCTTATGTGAGTAAAACATGTTTGTACTATGCGTCACTATGCTTTGCTTGATGTGCCCTGAGCACTATTCGGACCTCTAGTCATTTGTATTAATTGTATTAATCGCCATCTCTGTGATTTGGTGGGCTCATATATCTTTTTTCAAGGTTTTATCCACCGTTTGCGAATAATGGAGGCTGTTTGAAGTGTTTTGGTATTATTTCGGGTGCTGGGTGATATCCATAAGTTACCGGGAGTCTCTCGTTTGTTTATTTATCATGAAAACTCTCGTAACATTTGAGACCCGCGGTCGCGGTGATCTTTTGTCCGGTTCGGGATCACTGGTCTCAAATGCCGACAGGTACGGTCATATATCATTAAACGAAATACTGATGTGGGGAGGTCATTTATAAATCACAGGAGGTCTTCAGATAATACTAANCCCCCACCTTAGCAAAAACGTAAGGATTGCCTTTGTCAATGCCCACTTTGCTCCTGCATTCATTCAGCATGTCAATGGAGTCAACCATGTCCTTCGTGAGGAGGACAGGTACTTTCCTGCCTTTCTTCCCTCTGATCTCTATGCGAGTTAACTCATTGCACAAATGTTGTTCCAATTTACTTAGAGATGTCACCACATCTTTGTTAAGAGGCTTCACATTTCGACCCACATAAGATGCAAGAAGCAATTTGGATGCCTCTCCTACACGTCTTCGATTAAAGAGAATGATTTGACATAGCACAGCCTCAGCCAAGACTTTCCAGTCAGTGACGTTCACATTCTCTCTGAGTTTTTGTTTTGAGACCTGATCCACACTTTTGAGGTGCTTTTGTAAAACAGTCACATCTTCCGTAAGGGGGATAGTGTCACCCTTGTTCCATTTGATCTGCTGCAAAGTGCTGAGGGCCTGACTTGAAATATTTGTACGCCAGTGGGTGTCAATTAACTTGATGAAGTTTTTCATCTTTTTCTCCGTTTCTCCGTCCCCTGCCATTAAACTTTGGCCTAATTTAAGATGACATGCTTTTTTTAAAGAGTATCCGATCTTCAGAGCAAGTGAAGGTGTTTTGAACATATTTAAATCTGGTTGATAATTACTCACAGCTTTGCAAGCAGTGACGGCAAGGAGAAAGTTCTCAGGATTACACAGCTCTGTAAGGTTCCTCACTTTTTTTGATTTGGACTTTACTTCAATGATAAACCTTGCCAGCTCCCTCATTTTTTGAATGATGTACTGATGTTGTGTCTTGTCATGACCACACTTTGTATACAGGGATTCACCAAAGAGGCAAATCAAACTGTCATCCATTATTGTTTGGGTGATTTCATCTTGGCGCATACTTTGCAGTAAAGATCTAATACCAGCAGAGCACTTTGCTTTCATTGGTATCATACAGGCTGCAACTGATCTCACTCTCTCACCTTTGTTTTTTCTCACATCCCCCTGTCCTCTACACATCTTCGAGTGTTTCCACAAGTCTTTTTTTTTGAAGAAGGCCAGACAATCTGGGCAGGGAAGAAAATCTGAAATGACTGCATCAGCAGTTGGCTGTCGCCATGTAATAATCTCCCCCCTTCCAGTTTCCAAAACTTTAAGATTATGATAGTAATTCCCCTGGTTCCGAATCTGTTCAAGAAGATCTCTCCTTTTCTTTGACCCTTTGGGAAAGCTCAAGGCTTTGGCAACTTCGGTTTCATTTAAGTGTTTTCGCTCAAGATGTCTAGCGATCTTGCTCTGTGACTTTTCACAGTAGACACAGTATTGTTTTTTGTTCCAAATACGTTTGCCATCAGGATTTCGCTCACTCGTTTTGATTGTCATTTTTCTTGGACTTCGCTTTGCCTTCTTGCCTTCATCAGCAGTATGAAACTTTTTGTCTTTAATAGTCTTTCGAAAGGTCTTTCCATTCTCTGACTCTCCTGAATCAAGATCGTCATCATCATCAGTAGACTCTTCTGGTGAAGGAATGTAAACAGGGTCATTGCATTCCGCAAGATCGCTTGATTGCTCGTTGCTGTAGTTCGACTGCTCCTGTTAACAAAAAATCAACCTTTTATTTAGGGCAGGAAACGCCTCTGTCGGGTCTTGGCGTCTGTGAGTGAGCGGCAGAGAGAAGCAACACATTCAGTTTATTGTACGGCTTGTGAATGAAGGAGTACAAAACAGCTTTTCCAAAACCTGCCACTGTTATCGACTATTAGGATATATGTGACCCTGGACAACAAAACCAGTCTTATGGGTCAATTTTTCGAAATTGAGATTGTTACATAATCTGAAAGCTGAATAAATAAACTTTCTATAGATATATGAGTTGTTAGAATAGGACAATATCTGGCTGAGATACAACCGTTTAAAACTCTGGAATCTGAGAGCGCAAAAAAAATCAAAATATTGAGAAAATTGCCTTTGAAGTTGTTAATCAGGGGCACTGTGGCAGACCATCCACTCACAAAAATAAAGTTTTTATATATTTAAGGTAGGAAATTTACAAAATATCTTCATGGAACATGATCTTTACTTAATATCCTAATGATTTTTGGCATAAAAGAAAAATCGATAATTTTGACCCACACAATGTATTTTTGTCTTTTACTAAAAATGTTCCCGTGCTACTTAAGACTGGTTTTGTGATCCAGGGTCACATATAAGCACAAACACAGTTTGTCTGTAAAGAAGCACATAGTTACAAAGACAGAGGCTGTGTATGCGCTGTGTGATAGAATATAGCCAAAATCTCAGCTCTTTAAGGTGTGTGTGCTGATTTTATCAGACGATGGGTCTTGGTTATAAAACAGAACTAACAGCAGAAAAAGAAAATATGTAAATGACAACGGCTTTTTGGGCAATAAGCTGTATGTTATGATCAGAGAGTAGAATCGAAACGAAGTTGCAACTAATATGTTAATTAGTGTGTGATGTCATCCCAGCTCCACAGTTTCACAAAAATCTAGCAGAAACACTGAAATCTGTATCAATCCTCTCATCTACAGAACACAAAAGATGACATGTTGAAGAATCAACTTGCATTGTATGAGCAGAAAAAAATCTCAAAATATTATTTGTGTTCCACAGAAGACAGTCATACAAATTTAAAACTACATGAGTGAGTACAAGACAAAATGGTCATTTTTGGGTGAAATTATATTTAGCTGTTTGTGAATGTATGTATAATAATTTGTAAAAGAAAAGACATACAATTACTTGTTTAAACTGTACATTATAAACAAAAACGTCATTAACTATGACTTACCTCTATAACAACTTCCTGGGCAAAATTAGGGATGTCCGTATCCCTCTTCAGTTCGTTGTCCTCATGCAGTTTCTGTTCGTCTTGGTCGTCCTCATGCAGTTTCTGTTCGTCTTGATATGACATTTTTATCTGTAATCAATCATTTTTTAAGTTAACTCACAGGAAACAGTAAACCAGCTAACACAAAGAAAATTAAACAGAAGATATGTGACTCTGCCTTTAAAAACCCAGCTTAAGTCATTCTCTGGTGATTTACTACATCAAATATTTATTGTTAATACTGAGTAAAGCCATGTTAAAGATCTGGTAAATGGTTGGAATCAAACTTTATTGCTTGTTATCTCAGAATTATATTTTATATTAGACTTTAGCCTGGTTTTCACAGGCAGGGACACATTTGCATTCTTGTCTAATAGATGTCATTTCAAAAACAACAACACCTAGATTAGAGGAAGATAATTATCCCTAATAGCCATTAACAACAACTCCTTAACTACTGATTTAATACTGTAATGTTACATTACGTATATGTTCTACAAGTTATTAAACCATACATTAAACAAAAACTAAGCATAATTAAACAATAATAATATTTTACAGATGGTTCACTATTTGTGTTCAGACTATTCATACATTAACAATATAAATACTGCAATATATATCAACTATCAATAGTTTGCAAATAATTTGTAAGTACTTTTACTTTACTGTAAGCTTACTATACTGGGTTATAAAATAATTCTACAAAGGAACATAGACGGAGCCGCTTGATGCGTCCTGGAGTCTTGAGTAAAAAATGAGCCGCAACCGCACCCCTCCCCCACGAGGCAAAGCGGGGGGAGGGGGACTGTTCTGGCCGTCAGCTTCTACACTATTCCACGTTAAAATCAGTCATATAAAACTAATCTATACAAACATATTTTTGGAAGATGTATTGAATGTTTGTTACAGTGTATCTTCTCAACTTTTTGCCATTAATAAAATGCTCCAAAATAGGAACGCTTATATAAGAGGTTAAAGCTCTCTGACCCTCCCCCCATTTATCGATACATATAAAAACGTGAATACTTATTTTAATCATTAAATAACATGGATGCAAATGTTAAAAAATCGACAGTTAATGTTGTAAAACATAACTTACTTCGTCCTGTACTCCGCGGTGTCTTGCTTCACATGCTCTGTGGTGCTCCCGGAGACGAGCTAGTCTGCGTATTAATCGATCCGACATCTCGCTAACGTTAACTTTACGTTACTTGTCACGTTCCGTGGTAAGTGAGCTAGGTTTCGATACCGTCATAACGAGGTAAATGCTGGTGCCAAAAAGCACACAAAATCCACACTGATTCGCTACGTCGTAGTTTATGTAATCTTTATTTAACTTTGATATTTGTATAGTATAAATAACAAATAAGATCAGTTTCATCAGTTTCTTAACAGGCCTACCAATCACTATCACTGGGCCAATCAAAAACACGGAGCTGTACCAGCCAATAGAAAAATTGACTGCGGTACACGGCATTTTTCCTTAGGGGGAGCTCAGGAGCATAATGAAAACACAGCTTCGTCATGGTTTCATATTGAAATAAGGACATCTGGGAAATTTGCATAGCACAATGCCCATCCCCCCTTTGGGCGATATTGAGCAAAATAAAGTGAGGACCATGATATTGTCCTCACTTTACCAAAAGGTCCTTACTTAAAAGGTGTTTTGTCACATTTTGGTCCTCAGTAATATAGCAAAACAAACACACACACACACACACACACACACACACACACACACACACACACACACACACACACACACACACACACCACACACACACACACACACACACACACACAGATGAGTGTAAGAAATGAGATAAACACTCAGTTGTGTGTTGTTTCTATGAAGGTGTATGGCGTCTTTATATCAGGACTCAGACTGGTCCACCAAACTGGACTCAGTGAAAGAGAAGATCATCCACAGACTCAAAGGTCCTGCTGTGAGCTGGAGTGAAACGTTTTCCAAACTGAAGAAATATTACTATGAGAAAGATATCTTCAGTTTAACTGATGTTTGGGCGGTGCTGATCGTCACTTCATTTGTGAAAGAGGTTTGTGACATAAAATCCCTCAGACATGGTCACTTTCAGTCTTTAAAGGCATGACATGTTGCATATTGACACTTTTATCCCAAGCAACTTACAAATGAGGTAAACAATATTATTTACTAGTAGTGCTTAAAGCATATCAACCCTTAACTCACAAATCTATTATATTCTTCCTCACATGCTGTGAGGTCCGAAAGTCTGAGACTTTAAATAAATAAGATAAATATCTGGAAACAAAATAGTTTTACATTCAAAAGGTATCAAAGCTTCAGACATGTTAATCATCACTTTATACCACTTTTTTATACCTTTTCTGTTGAAAACATTTTGGTGTCACTTCTTTATGTGTTATCAGGTCTCACCAGTATAACACACTGCTAAATGTTTTCTCTTCAGATAGATGAATGCACAATTTCAGAGAAGCGGGGACACAATGATAAAGACCCATTTCCTATTTTCACAGTGATTGACAAGGAATGCAAACAGCGTCAGAAAGGAGGTAGGGTGTGTGTGTAACAGAAAGTCAATGTGTTTTGTGCACTGAAATTGCATTGAATTTAATTGATTTTAATGTGTAAATTAAGACTGTGAAAACTTAATGATTAAAGTAATGATTATTTCTAACCAGAGGTCTAAAAAAAAAAAAATCTAAAAAAAATCTAAAAAAAAAAAAAAAGTCATGACCACTCCATAGAGATAAATAGACCAATCGTACTTTCTCTAATGGTAGCTTCATAAAATCATGCCATAGTTTCCTGTCACAGTCCTGCCTTCTTGTTTCTGAATTTCTAGTCTTGTGGCAGGATCGGGACGGAGCCCTTTGGTTTTATGTGAGAAAGCCATGAGTTGTTTATGTTTTTTACATCTCATGTGCTTTCTGTGTCTTGCCATAGGCCCCGCCCCTCTCATTTCATGTATTGCTTCCCTGCCGTGTCTAATGTTCCTCACCTGCCCTGTGTCATTATCCCTCGTTTGTCTTGCCTTTAAAATGCCCTCATGTTTCTTTGTCCTGTGCTCGTGGATTGTGTATGTACTTGCGTTCAGTGTTCCTGTTCTTCACCTTGTCCGTGGATTATTTTGTTTACCCTGCCGTGGTTTTGTGTGAGACGTTTGGTCGAGTTCTTGTTGATTGTTTTTAGTTCTTGTTCTGCCCCATTGTGGGAAGTTTTTGTTTCATGTTTTGTATCTTAGTTCTGTTCCTGTTTTAAACCCCCTCGTGGGTTTTTTCTGTTTAGTATTCTTATTAAAGTATTATCATTTAACCCCTTCACGTCTGCCTGCATTTGGGTTCTTCGCCACGCCAATCGTGACAGTTTCCTATGTACACTTAAATAGAATAATATTACAATAACCAAGGTTTGAGGCTCACCCTATTTAGATTGATCAGACAACATTTGTGTTGTTCTAAACCGTTCTTGCGAGGCAACCTCGGAATAAAGAACTCGGATGGATGCGCCGCAATGACTTCTGGGACTTCAAGCGGGTTCGGTACACTGTATAAAACCCGAGTAGGATTTACCTTTTTTTGTGGGTTTTTGCACATTTTTTAACATAGAATTTACTTGAAAAAACTGCGGGCAAAAACTTAACACACAAAAAAACTAATTAAATCCTACAAGTTGTTTTTTACAGTTGCATCCTTTATATCAAGAACACATCCGGGTACTTTCATGCGTTCTCTGTTTAGAGCGAGAACACGAGGACACAAGATCAGCCTAACTTAGGTGTGCTCGACTTCATGCGGCACAGACGGTCTCGCGATACTTTGATGTCATACATTGCTCAGTCTGCGCAGCGTTGCGTGAATTCGCACAAACGCTAAACGAAATTCCAAACGGCGTTTTTACAAATTTGACATATCAAGAGCTCTGATCTTCGATGTGAGTAGGGCACATTCCAAATTGGAATTTTCCCCTATTAAATGGTGAAAAATATTTTACAAATTTGTTTATTAAATAAAAAAATATTTTTTTATTAAATATCAAATATTGTATTAAATGTTTTAATATTTTATTACAAATAGTATTTAAAATGTTTACTTTAAAAAAAAATTAACAATTATAAAAAGAATTTTTTTTACTGTAGTTTTGGTCCTCTCTGATGATGACGGTCACCTCTTTCAATTAACGTGAGAAAACTGTCTAGTCAGCACTGAACATAAATAATGAACATCTACTTGATTAAAGCTTAGTTACAAAAAGAATATAAATGAATTGTGTTGTATATACATTCTTCAGTCTGATCAGCTTTTAAATGCACCTATTTGTCTGTCTGCAGACCCCTGGGTTGAGATAACACCTTATGAAGCCGGTTATTCTCTCACTGGAGCGTTTGTGGACGTCTCCAGATTTGGCAGTCAGTTTCACGAAGGCTCGAAGAAAAAGGACCAGCCTGAGATGGACATGCTCTACCTGCAGGGTAACAAACTCCAGTCTGTTATGTGTGTATATGTTTATGTCAGGAATTTATTGGACAAATTAATAGACATTAGTTGTTTGTCTTGTGTTTTGTTGTAGCTCTGTGTGGCAGTGCTCTGGCAGATGAACAAAACATGTGGGAAGCGATAAAAGGTATCCGCTGAAACCTTTACATCATCTGTTCTAAAGAAAACATTCTGGTTGAATCAATATCGTGTCATCTCTGGTTCCTTTTGATTTCTTTCAGATTTCTTCAAAAACTTGTTTCACAGAAAAGAAGAGATTTTGGGGGAAATGTATAACGGTAAAGCCCCTTGCTTTTATTTATTGATCGGTTTCATGTATTCACACATTTCTTCGCCTGTGTGAATCAGGGTGAATCGCATGCTTTCACAAATCCCGAGGCTCAATTACTCCGTACACTCTTATAAACAAACGTGCTTAAAAGGTTCTTCACAGCGATGCCATGGAAGAACCTCTTTTGGTTCCACAAAGAACCATTCAGTCTCTCTATTTCTTTCTTAACTTTTTATAATCTGAAGAACCTTTTTTCACCACAAAGGACCTTTTTTAAGTAAAAGTAATGCATTCAGAGCGCTCGCATTTCTACGGGGCCCAGGATGATGTAAAATGCCATAAGACAACACCAGATATCTATTTCTGAACATAATGTATCAATGATTTTTTATGTTTGTTCAATGTGTGTATTTTTTTACAGAGACCACCTCTTCATCTATAGACGATGCCTGTCAGATTCTCATGGATCTTGTGGAAATGAATCTCTTGGCGTTGAAAGGCCTAGACACTTCTGATCTCGATAAAACCATCAGAACGAAGCTGTTCGGTAAGGTGTGCTGTAATTCATACAGAGAAAGCACACAGGTCTAGTTGTCACTTCTCGATCATGGTTTCATTCTTTATATTCATCTTTTTACAAAGATCTTTTGTCACCAGAATTTCGTAAAAAAAAGCTCACATTGACAGTATGTACCCGTATGTGGGCTGTGAATTCAATGGCACAAATAAAATAAGGTTGTTAAGGATACACAAAAAAGCACAGTTTATTATGTTGCATGCTCTCTTTCACATTATATCTCTCCATGGGCTAGTTGTCACTCCCCCCCATCCAAGGGTTGTCCCCCCCACCCAAGGGTTGTCCCCCCATCCAAGGGTTGTCCCCCCCACCCAAGGGTTGTCCCCCCAAAATGTAGTTTAATGTAGTTGATGCTGATTCATTAATAAATTAGTTGTGGCAAAAAAAGCTGATTACCAATGTATTTTTCCATGAATCTGCTATGTTAGCGATTAAAACATTACTTGGCTAGTTAACGTTAGCTTGTTTGCAATAACTTGTTGCATAGTGCGTCACACACTGGAACTAACACGCCAAAGCCGTTTCCCATGCACTGTTCTATTTGCACACATACCGGTGACAATTTAGTGACTTGGGCATTATATTTAGCCCCTTTTGTCCATAAAAGGTGCACAACTTTCATCCAGTTGGAAAAGGTTGTTTTCTCAGCATCTTTTTTGTGCAGTGTGTACGCGGCGGATAAGCTAAACATTCAGTTGACTGAAACTCAGGCGACTCATCAACGAGTACTACACAGAATTTAAGCCTCTGTCACTGTTACTGACTGTTTGGGTACACGAACATGAACATTGATGGCTCGATTGTAAACAACTTAAAAACATTGCAATAAACCAATTGAACCAGAGAAGAAATGTGAAAATAACCATAATGACGCCATCTCCATTCTACAATAATGATAGTAGCAAGACTTTCCTCTGTGTTCATGTATCTTTATAAGTAGAATTTTGACTGTATTATTTGTGTCCCCTTCAACTTGCTCTTGAGAAATGTCATGTTTATTGCCCCCCCACTGTTTTTATGCTCATGTATCTCTCTTGTGTGTATTAGTCTATTAAATGGCTTTTTATGATAAACATGAGAATTCATGAAATAACAAACAGGGCAACATACACGTCACAAATATCAAACAATGATTGTAGACAGACAAGTGTAGAAATGTCCAAATGAAAGAAAGTAATGTTAAGTATTTGTCTTATTTTACAGAACTGTCCGGATGTGAAAGTCAGTTGATTGGTAAAGCCGGATAAGACAGAAGCTAAACTGTATATGAAGCAGTTCACCCTGGATGTGTGTGACAATATGAGGGTCAGCTTGAGTTTCTGGCCATTTGGTAAGTTGGAGTCTCTCTGTACACACACTTTATCTTCTAGAAACTACAGTAGAACCGTGGTGCAGTGGTTTTCTGTGGTGTTCCTTTTTATTTTATAAAAGTGTGTTTGCTTTTGAAATAAACAGATGTTTGTTACACCATCTGTAAGCTCATGGCTCAATGGATCTGGGGAAGAAAATACAATTTTCTCGACAATATGAAAGGTGAGATAGACCTGTTGCTAATTCAGTGTTAAAAATACTTTTGACTCAGTGAATGAGGTTTGTGATCCATGTCATTCTGTGACCGCTGGTCAGATGTAAGACTGCCTTCCATTCTTGTGGAAAGTGAAACGAGAGACTATGAAGATGCCGGCCTGTTGCTCAACTCACCCTACATCTCAGTGCTGAGACAAGAGAGAGACATTGACCTCATCATTTCTCTGGATTTCAGCGACGGAGATCCTTTCATGGTTTTGTACACACCTTTAAAATATATATATATAACTGAATGTATAATGTTCTTCTCTCAGTGATGCTCTAACTCTCTTCCATCACAGACAGTGAAGAGCATTGCTAAGATATGCAAGAATCAAAACATCCCTTTTCCTGAAGTCATCGTACCCAGTGAGGACATTATAATGCCGAAGGACTTCTATGTGTTTGAAGGATATAAGAAAGCACCAACCGTGATACACATCCCTCTCTTCAACACAGTGAACTGTGGAGGCAAGTTCAAATCTTTCAGTCGAATCAGTGAATCATCCTCTGAGTGCTCTGAAGTCCTGAATGAAACTGTGATTTGTTTCTGTTTCAGCAGATGAAGTTGAGGAGTGGAGAAAGAAATATTCCACCTTTCAACTTTCCTACAGGGCTGATATGATCGATCCTCTTCTGAAAGTTGCTGGCAAAAACATCACAAACAACAAAGTGAAACTGGTGGAAGAGATTCGAAAGATCGTTAAGCTGACTGCATGCAAGCGTTAACAAATACATTTAATACACGACTGATGACAGTCTGAATCTGAATACACATCAGACATTTTAGAATCATTTTCCAACTAAAGACAGTGAACTTGTGAAATTAAGTAACATGAACATATTTACATTTAGTTAAGTTCACTTAAAAGAACACACAGAACTGAATAAGTTTTTAGAACTGATATGCTATTTTAACTCCATTGATTTAAACTATAGCAATTCATTTTATCAAGTAGCTTACACTCAGAAATGAATTGTTCAATTTACAATTTAACTTAACACAATTGATTGAGAGGGATTTCCAGTTCCCATCATGCTGTGCATAAGGCTGCATTTAGGCAGTACATTTTGAAATGTAGTGTTATTTTATGTGTTTTTATTAAAGATAAAGACTTGTTTGTGTTTGTGTTCATTTATTTTCGAGATTTAGAAGAGTTTTATTTTTCAGGTTTGGGGTTGCCATTGTTCAGAAGAGGGTACATGTGCTTAGGCTGTGGGATGTAGAGGTCTTAAAATCTGTACCCGAAGCGACCCGTGATTGTGCTACATAGAACTTTCCCAGACCCGTCCAATATTTTAAAATTGGACCCGAATCCATGCAGACCCGAGAAATTTACTACCCGGAACGGAACCGATTATTATTATTTCAAAGCTGGACCCGAACGAACCCGATCGGCACATATTTCACAGCAAATTGCTATTAGCGAGTCAAAAAAGTTGCGAAAATAAAACTTTTTGTCTTACCTACTGTTAGTAGCCTTCTCGCTCGTATCTGACTGTGATGCAGACAATCCTCCTTGCAAATGTTCCATCCATGTTTTTCCTCTCGCCGATTAAACAAACATGCTTTATCCACTCATTATAGTCCAGCTTCAAAAGTGTGCCTGTTGTCACAATACAACTATATAATAACTACAACGATTGCTCGTTCAGTGCATTGACCGCTGATTTTAGCAGCAGCATTATTTGTTTGCTATCATTTCTGTGCTCTCTGAGCCTATTCTGACCAAACATTTAGACATAACAGGACGGTTCATTCATATTATTATAAGCATGGGAGAAAGAGTGCAATGCGTGCTGAATCAAACTTCAAAAACGTGTCACATGTAGTAGCCTACACTTAAGGGCGCTAACTTTTTTTGTCGTCTTTGTTCCCAATTTGCACGAAGGAGGCGCAGACAGAAGAGGTGCCGGTGGGTTAACCTTTTTTCACATCAGCTGCATCTGTTTGTGTTACTACAAGCTGTTGCGACCTCAGTCCGGAGGACGCAGCCTTCGAATTGAGACGCAGCTATGAAGGCATCCATGATCGCCTGCTGCTGAGATCACTTGTGTTTTTCTTCGCTTATTTCCAGGCTCACATTTTCTCATCCCAGGTCGGGTCCCGAGTCCTCCGTAAAGACCTCTAGTGGGAGGTGCCTGTGATCTGTGTTGCGTCATTCAATGAGCATTAACTGTGCTAATGCCACTACTGAGATGTCTCTCATCTTACTTGCTCATTGTGTTTTAACTTACACGCAGTAAGTCAATATTTAATGTATGTATGACAGCAGAAAAGTACCAATGAGACTAATAAATATAGAGTCTAGTTAACATAACATTTCAGGTACAATTTATTAGTTTCAACTTAATTAGATGATATTAAGCCTTAAAATTCAGCATAATTAAGAGCGTGGCCACTTGAGCACTGTAAAAAAAGATTGTATTTTAACAGGAAAAAAACTCAATATTTTACTGTAATTCTTTCTTTTTTTTAAATTGTATACAAATTCATTAAAATTACAGATAATTATCTGTTAATTAATAACCCACATATTATTGATGACAATGACAAATTACATGTTTTTCTTGTTTTTGTAGAGAAAAAATACTGTAATATTTATACAGTATTTTTACTGCTTTCTTAAGTAACATACAAATTTATGTAAAATTATGATAATTTTCTGTAATTAAATTTGTTGCTCATTATATAAAGGTTTATTTCTATACAAATAATTTAACGTTTTTCTTCCGTATTTTTAAGTCAGATCTTAGTTTTTTTATTAGTGTATATGCATATTTTTACATTAAATTTTTTAGCAAACTGTTTAGTTAGGCTACAGTACATTTAAACAATACACAGTCAAAATTACAAAGCTGCACTACTCTTGAGGTTGGAACATTCATGTTTCCTGAAAGTGATATGACAGCCCCGTTGAAAAAAACAGCATGGTTAGGTATGTTTTGAAGCATGGTAGCTGGTTTAAGCTGAGAACCAGCCGGTTGCATAAAGCACCTTAAGTGTAATTTTGCCTTAAGTGTGTCCTTAAGTATACGTTAAGTTTTACTAAAGTTATTCTCCTATTGTCTTCGGTAAAGGGAAATCACCTCTAAAGTGTCATACTTAAGGGAAAAACTTAAGGTGCTTTATACAACCAGGCCCCGCACATGACCAGCTCAAACCAGCTACCATGCTTCAAAACATACCTAACTACAGTAGCATATGCTGTTTTTTTCAACAGGAAGAGAAAGCACATGGCAGTAAACATGACAAAAGTTGCAATAGTCTAGCCAACAAAAACATGATTGATGATAATCATTAATAAATTCACCTTTTCCCATATCATGAATGGCTATGGCCTAACCACTACAGTCCATACATTAAACCTGGTTAGCTCAGAGAGAAAAACCTTAAGGACAGGAGAATGGACTGATTTAAAACTGCAGTTAAAGAAACATATGAAAACAAACGTAATCAGTATAGAACTTTGGAGAATGTGGCCAGAGGCTTAACAAATTTGTTCAAAATCAAGAGGATCATTCTAGGACAATAAATCGAGCTGTAAGTTACCATAATGTTAATACATTTAGTAATGATCTTTTCATATAGGCCTGCAGTATGTCATAAGCATCTTGTTTGCTCTTTTGTAAAAGTAGTGGATGCATTTTTGTTGATTGTCGTCAGCCCTAATTTTGTTTCATGTAATGGCACTGAAACATTTTATATTTGTGTGCCTGTTTTTTAGAAACCACTTCCAAGCACCAAACGTGTGTATTCATTAAACTTGTACCATACATTAGTTAATTTTATTCATATACTGCAATGAAAACATCTGACCAATTAAATATATAGCAACATTCAAATAAAACTAAACACGTTTATTTTCTTTTAAAAACAACCTATCTTAACTATAGCTGTTTTTACTACACTTGCTATTGGTAAACAGATGTCATTGGTTGACTCCCCGTGCTGCTTTGAGCACGATTGGTTAATCTGACTGTCATTCAGGAAACTAGCCAATTAGAGCTGTTCGCGCCCTCACTGGTTCATTTTGAACATACGCGTTGATGTGATGTCTGTCAGTTAGTTTCAGTAGTATTGATGGTCCAGTTATATGTAAACAGCGCTGGAGACACGAAGTCGTGTGGAAGTTGCAGGCTGCTGGAGAATAATCACACGCATTAACAGCTTTACCAGCGACCAGCAGAAGGTAAAAACTTGTTTTTGTATTTTCGTCTAGTGTGATGCTAATCGCGATTAGCGATATTAGCACTAACTTCAATGCTATACCATTCTACATAATATTGAGCTTAAGTAAACTTCCTCTTCTCACACGTGTTTTTCTTTAAGTACACAGAAATATATGATAAGATTTGCCTGGGCAGTACACACACCTGGTAAGTATGTGTAACCTTAG